>NC_138373.1:134273612-134393430 GCF_054177405.1 Leptonychotes weddellii | reverse complement strand
GTTTTCTTAATTTAATTTTTGGATTATTCATGTGTTGCATTTAGAAATAAAATTGATTTTTGTATTTAAGTTTGTATCCAGGCACAATATTGAACTCATTAGTTCTAATAGTTTGTTAATGGATTACTTTGGATTTTCTATTACACGACCATGTCACCTGCAAGTGGGAATAGTTTTACTTCTTCCTTTCCAATCTATGCTTTTGGTTTATTTTTCTTGCCTAATACCCTGGTCATAAATTCTAGTACAATGTTGAATGAAAATGGTAAGAATGGACATTCTTGTCTTGTTTCTTATCTTAGGGGGAAAGGAGTCAGTGTTTTTTCCTTTAAGTATATTAGCTGTGAATTTTTCATAGATGCCTTTTATGAGTTTTTTTTTTAAGATTTTATTTATTTATTTGAGAGAGAGAATGAGATAGAGAGAGCATGAGGGGGGGAGGGTCAGAGAGAGAAGCAGACTCCCCGTGGAGCAGGGAGCCCGATGTGGGACTCAATCCCGGGACTCCAGGATCATGACCTGAGCCGAAGGCAGTCACCTAACCAACTGAGCCACCCAGGCATCCCGCCTTTTATGAGATTTAAGGAAGCTGTTTTTCATCTTAATTTTTTTATTGTTTTTGGCAAAAATGGGTGTTAGATTTTGTCAAATGTTTTTTTCTGCCTTTATTGAGATGATCATGTGATTTTTGTTCTTTATTCAATTATCATGGTGTATTACATTGCCTGATTTTCAGATGTTAAACCAGCCTTACACCCCTGGAATGAATTCCTTTTAGTTATGGAATATAATCTTTTTTATATGTTGCTGGATTTGGTTTGCTAATATTTTATTGAGGTTTTTTTTTTTTAAGATTTATTTATTTATTTTAGAGAGAGTGAGAGAATGAGCACAAGTGGGGGAGGGGCAAAAGGAGAGGGAAAGAAGCAGACTCCCCACTGAGCCCACATGGGGCTCAGTCTCATGCCCTGAGATCATGCCTGAGCCGAAATCAAGAGTTGGACTCTTAACTGATTGAGCCACCCAGACGCCCCTATTGAGGGTTTGGGCATTCATAGAGACCTGGTTTTCTGTAATATCTTTATCTGGTCTTGGTATCAGTGTAATGCTGATAGAATAAGTTGAGGGCACCTGAGTGGCTCAGTCAGTTAAGCAGCCGACTCTCGATTTCTGCTCAGATCATGATCTCAGGGTCCTTGGGTTGAGCCCGTCATGGGGCTCTGCACTCAGTTTGGAGTCAGCTTGGGATTCTCTCTCCCTCTCTCTCTGCCCCTCGCCCTGCTCGCATGTGCATGCTCTCTAGCTCTCTAAGATAAATAAATAAATATTCAGAAAAAAAAATTTAAAAAAGAAAGAGTTGGGATGTTTTCCCTCCTTTGTTTTTTTTAGAAGAGTTTTTGGTGTTAATTCTTAAATGTTTTATTTAATCTACCTGTGAAGCCATCTAGACCTGAGCTTTTTTAAATTTCTTTAATTAAATTTAAATTAATTAAATTCTTTAATTTCTTTATTTGGTATATGTCTATTTATATTCTCTGTGTCTTTTTAAGTTGGTTTTACTAGCTTGGGTGTTTCTGAGGTTTTGTCCATTTCTTCTAGATAATCTAATTTACCTTGTAATCCTATTTATTTCTGTAAGATTGGTAGGAATGTCCCTCTTTTATTCCTCATCTAGTAGTAACTACAGAAATCAATATTTAGCAATTAGCTGTAATAATAAGCAAAAAGGAAAAGAAAAGTGTGTGGTGAGAGATTATACTTAAGCCCTCATATAGTGAGGAGAGTCAAGAAAGAACTTTTCAGAGGTAGTGACATTTCAATTCTACCTTAAAGGAGGAGTAGAGTTAATAATGCAAAATATGAACAGAGGGTTGGAGGGCATAGTAGAGAAATAGGAGAGGTAGGAAGAACTTCCCAGATAGAATGAGTGGGCCCTATGTGAACATCCTAAGGTGGTTAAAGAGCTTGTCATGTTTTAGCAATGAAGAAAAGACCTATATGACTGTTGCATAACAAATGAGGGAGAAAATGAAACACAGCGAGACTAGAGAGGAAGGTCTAGATGATACAGAATAATAGGCCATATGAAAGATGTTGGATTTTGTCTCTAGTGAACTGGGAAGTTGTCATTGAGTTTTCAGCAGGGAAATGACAGAATCTGATTGTGGTTTATAAAAATCATTCTAGCTGCATTCTAAAATAGTGAATTTGGATAGTCAAAATTGGAAGTGGAGGGGACTTTATTATTCCAACCAGGGCAAGATAGTGGCTTAGACACCAAGGTGACTGTAATATCACAGAGAAGTGGATATATTTATGATATATTTGTGTATAGAATAAACAAACTGTCAGATGAAGTGTTTTTAAGGGTGACATACTGGCTTTTGGGTCATGAAGCAAAGAGGATCGAGAAGCATATTAAAAAGAACAGCAAGAATACAGTTATGGCTGAGATTACAGTTGGATATATAGATCTAGACTTTGAATAGAAATCTAGAAAAGGCATACATTTGGGATCTGTTGATATTGAGACATTATTTAAAAATTATGAGAGTAGAGGTGGTCAAGAAGTTAGCAAATAAAGAATGAGAAGAAGGAATCCCCAGGGTGGAGCCATGGAGAGTTGCAATAACTGGAGATTAAGTAGGGAACGATGAGCCAAAAAAGGATCTTGAGAAGGAGGGACTAAAGAAATGGGAGAAAAACTGTAAGAAGGTAGAATCCTAAATGCCAGGAGGAAAGATTCAAAGAACAAGGATGATCAGTTGTGCTGAATACTGTGGAGATCTCTCAATGATCTGAGAATTATCTATTATGTTGAGCCACAGATTTGTCATTGTGACTTTGGCAAGAGAAATTTTAGTAGTGTTCTGAGAGAAGTCAGAATGGGAAATAGGAAGAAAACTTTTACAGTTATGTGTATATAAAAGTTTTAGGAAGGTAAGCTTTAGAAAGGATGGAATTGGAGGGAGTTATCAGGTCAAGGGACTTCTCTTCCTCCCCCTCTTTCTCTTTCTCCACCCTCTCCTCCTCTTTCTTTAAGGTTACCAGAGTTGTAGCACCTTTGAATGCTAATAAGAAATATCTAGTAAGAAAAAGAGAAATGGTCTGAAGAGTCAAGCATAAGAAGTTATTACCAAAGAAAAGAAGTCCCTAAAAGAGTGAGAGGGGACTGGCATCCACAACAGAGGTGGAGAAATGAGTCTCATAAAGAGAAGGGACACTGAATCTATAGTTACAGGAGGGAAAAAAGGGAAAGGATGGATGCAAACATGATAGTTTGTGAATTTAGTTGGGGGAAAATGAGAATCTGTATCTGAAGGCACAACTTGTAGAGAATGTGGGTACAAGCTAATTGGGGAGATATGGATAGGTTGCTAAGTGGTGCTAAACGCACTGTTGAAATTGGTGATCATGAATTTTAAATGATGGTAATGGTCTTAGTTATATAAATTTTCTGCTAAAATCAAACACCTTAGCATAATGGTTCTTAACTGGACGTTTTCTTCTGAATTACAGGAAAACTCTTTCCTGACTCTTAACTCAGACCTAATGATTCAAAATTTCTATGAGGCCTGCCATATGTCCTTTTACAACTTTCACACATTTTTTCTTTGTTTATAATTCATGGAATCACTGTTTTGGCATAACATACAAGGATCTTCATGATTAGGATTCTTTCTACCTGTCCATCTTCACCTCCCACTACTCCTTGTTTTGAACTCCATCCATATGCCAATCATAAAAAACTACCTGTTATGAGGGCCCCTGATTGCATCATACTTTCTCATCATTTACCACTACTGACCTTGAATGGAGAACCAACAAGTACCACATCTTACCATAGAGAAGACTTAATTCTACATTAGTAGTTACAAAGCACAGATCCATTCCTACATTCTTTTCTGTATCTCTCCTTGACTAGGGGTCTGGCCTGCATTGTTTAGATGTCTTTGTGGAAGGCAGGAGTTCAGCACATAATGCTTGTGATGGAAGAGCCTTGAATATATTGGCAGCTCTGGTACAAGTACAAAACAAAATTAATGAATCTGTTCTATGTATTCTGGAATGAGGGCATCAGTCAAACCAGGGCAGGAGAAGAAAATCGAGCCAAATAAAAGCCAAAAGGGCCTGACATCTATGGAGGTACAAAACACCAAGAGGCATGGTGTTTCAGAGATACAGAGAGGAAAGACGTTTTCAGAATGGGGAGAGACTAATCAAATAGGTCAAATGCTTCAAGACAGTTATGTCAGATAAGAACTGAGAATTATCCATTGTCTTTGGAAATACAAAAGTCCTGGGTAACCTCTGTAGGAGCAGTTCCAGTGGAGTCAGGGAACAAAAGTCAGATCACAGCACGGTGAGGAATAAATTGCTTATTAGGAAGTAGAGATGGTAAGCAGCAGGAAATTCTTCAAGGAGTTTGGCACTAAAAAAGTAGAGTTAGAGGGGAGTATGGGGTCACAGAGAGGCATTTTTTTATTCAGGGTTGAAGAGACTTTATATACACAAAAATGTATATCAATTTTAGGGAAAGGCTCAGGAGAGAGGAAAAGAGGGAAAGAAAGAGGGGTGAGGGAGAGGATGATGGGGGAAGAGAGAGAGAGAGGAAGAAGAAGAAGAAGCGGGGCGGGGAGGTGGGACAAGGAAGAGAAAGGGTAACTGGTGAAACAGGTCCCTGAGGACCTTGGCATTGGAATTCACAGGATAGATGCTTTAA
The DNA here is from genome assembly GCF_054177405.1 of Leptonychotes weddellii. Classification (NCBI taxonomy): domain Eukaryota; kingdom Metazoa; phylum Chordata; class Mammalia; order Carnivora; family Phocidae; genus Leptonychotes; species Leptonychotes weddellii. Next base: position 134,388,707 of record NC_138373.1, on the reverse strand, counting down.
ATAGGAAAAGGAAATCCTCTTTCACTGAGAAAGGAGGAAATTCTGAGGGGATAGAGGCAGACAAAATACACTCTAGGCAGGAGGGGACAAAGCTGGAAAGACCTGCTATTTTATGGTCTCACCTTGATCAAGTAGAACATAGCGTCCATAAGTAAGGATGAGGGTGGAGGCATCAAGTCTAGGTTTTGAGGAGAAGCAAACTTTTATAGTACAGCCTCTGAGGGAAAAATGAAAGGGAACTGGTGGTAAACACAAGGAAATACAGCCTGGTGATAGCTGAGGATGGAAACCACAAATCTGAAGTATCTCGGGTTATGTGATGTTCTCAGCATCAAGAATTCCACCTGCGTGTTATAGATATTTGTATGACATCGTTCTTTTAATTTCAGTAATATATGGCCATATTCTATCATTAGATAGGGCCTTTTTCAGAACCATAATAAATGCCGATTTTGATTCCAGCAAGGACACTACTAGAAAGATTTATTATGAACCCCACATATAAAGTGACTGTGAAATATGTCATCTAAGAAATCTTGCAAATCGCACTGCCAAACAGCACAGCTCTGCAATATAAGCAGCAATGCCCTCACCAGCTGTTGACTTTGTTTGCAAAATTTAAATCACTGCTGGTGCTGATGAGAAGTGTGTCTAAAATAATCCCACAAGTTCCATGAATGATGAAATGTCCTAGCTTTAGGAGAGGTTGGGGTAAATAGGTACATTGTACATAATTGAGCTGCAGAGACTTTCAAAAAATAGAAACTCTAACACTGCGTTTAGGTGTACTTTAAAGTAGGGGGGGGAAGGCTCCTCTTGTAGCACATAGGAGTCAGTCTGACTGTATAAATGTCTCCATTTTGCCCTAAAGCCTGTCTTCACTTTGGCATCAATGATACTTTATTATGGGTGAATCCTCTAGCTCTGTTTTCTTCTTTGGTTTTTCTTTATTCTACTATCCCTGAAATTTAGAGGGATCTCCAAAGATAAAACTTTGATTTTTTGTTTCTGTACTAATCCTTCTTTTGCCTCCCCCTCCCTCAACTATTGCCTATATGCTGTTATCCAGAGTGGGGAGCCATAGAAAGTTGAGAATATAGATCTGAAGTTTAGGAGGAAGGTGGAAGCTATAAGGACACACAGAGTTAAGGACATTAATGTATAGGTAGAAGCTATACCCTTCTCTGTGTTCTCTACCTGACAAACTCCTGCACAACCATGTTGATCCAGCTCTAATAATGCTAGTAAAATATAATAAGTTATTAATGAGTTTTTCTATATGTCAAACATTGTTTGAGTATTATATTTTTATATCTTATTTTATATTAAAATGCATTATTTTGTTTTCTATTTTTCTTTTTATATAGTTTTATTGAGATATAATTGACATATAGCACTGTGTAAGCTTAAGGTGTTATGGCATAATGATTTGACTTACATTATTATGAAAGGATTACCACAATAAGTTTAATTAATACCCATGATACCATATAGATACACAAAAGAAAGAAGACCTTTTAAAAAGGTTTTTTTTCCCTTTATGATGGTAATTCTTAGGTTCTACTCTCTTAACAATTTTCCAGTATACCATACAGAAGTATTAACTACAGTCATCATGTTATATATGACATCCCTAGTACTTATTTATCTTATAACTGGCAGCTTGTATCTTTTGACCATTTTCATTCAATTTCTCCTCCTTCCATTCCCACTCTGTGTTCTGCGCATTATAAATGTATCAGCTCATTTTATCTAACCCCAAACTCAATGCTGTCCTTGCCATTACTTGTATACGTATATTTACCTTCCCCAATAGACTCTAATATCATTTATGTTTTTATTCTCTACAGGGCTTCTTGGTACTTTCTGCATTAAGTGTGTAATAAATACATTTGTTGAATGACTAAATGAAAAAGAATGCACAAAACAAGAAAGAGAGAAAAACAATTATATACTTACAAGTCTTTTTAAAAATGTACATTGTGTTTTTTGAGGATAGGATTTGTTTGTTTCCCTCAAAGTGAAGCACATGGTAGATAGTCCATAAATATTCATTGGTGGAAGCCTGCCAGAGCACTATTTTATCCTGGAGACGGGAAAGCTGAGGGATATATCCTCTAACTTAGAGTCAGAATTCACTGAGTACCTACTTCATACTTTCCCACATTCTGTGTGTCAGGAGTTTGATTCTTCCGATGTGATTTTATTATAGGTGATTTGAAGAATGATTGCAGGGTACTACTCCATTGCTAAGTTCCATTTGTAGCTATAACCAGCTACTTAGCTCCAATCTGTTTCTCTTCTGTTCTAGTCATTTATCACTCTGGCACCATCTTGGGTATTCTTTGCATCTACTGAAGACAACTTGTTATTTATATAAAAGATGCTTTAAAACAAATTACACATTAATAGTGGATACTTCAAATAAACACATATTCTATAATCAATCTGTGGAAATTATTTAATTTACCGAAGAGCTAGTGTCTATTTATGACTAGCAATACACTTATAGGGGAAATAATTGCAAAAAGCCTATAGTGGTTAAAATGGAGAAATTAAGATATTCAACTAAATGATTCAGACTAACTTATTTTTGTTTGGCTGTTATAAAACCCTACAATGAAAGATGTAAGAAATCTAAGAATTATTTATCATTCAAACTGATTTACAGTAAATTTGTGAGGAGATATCATTTACAACTGGAATACATTTTTTTTTTCTGAAAAGCAACCAGACCATCCTGTGCTGATTAATATATAACAAATACATTCAAAATGACTTCCAAAACCAAATTGATCTTTAATTTTTGCCAAAAATAATAGGAAGTTCTAATTATGAAAAGGAAAAGATTTTTATTTTGAGAGACTAGTAACTGAGTTTTGACTACACTGTTTCTACTTTTTCTCCCAGTGAGGGCATATCATCTCTCACGTTATGAATATATCATCATTTTACCTGGAGAGAGGCCACAAACCCTCAAGCAAGGGAGCATCCCTAGACTTTGGAAAGAAGACAACTTGTCTCCCATGATTCTGTGATTCTGGCTTTTATTTATTTTTTTTTTTTAATTTTTTTTTATTTCTTTTATTTTTTTTTAAGATTTTATTTATTTATTTGAGAGAGCGAGAATGAGAGAGAGTACATGAGAGGGGGGAGAAGCAGGCTCCTCGCTGAGCAGGGAGCCCGATGCGGGACTCGATCCCGGGACTCCAGGATCATGACCTGAGCCGAAGGCAGTCGCTTAACCAACTGAGCCACCCAGGCACCCTGATTCTGGCTTTTAAATTCTCTCCTGAACTTCTTGCTCTTCCTTTTCCAATAGCAAGGATGAAGAAGTTTGTTGATATTGGATATCCAGTGAAGAAAAAAACTACAACATATCAGACCATTCCCTGCAACTCTTTGGACAGGGTGAGAAATAATTTATATTTCCATTACAGAGTACATGAAGTGGATTGTAGATGTTTCCTGATACTCCTACATATGACAAAATCAGTAGAACAGTGATATATAGCTTCCTAAGGAGAAACTGCTTACATTATTTTATAAATTATATCTTCTAGGAATTAAATAAATTCCTATGTAATGGGAAAGAACATGAAAATTATTTTTATGATCTTTAATGTTGATGTGTATATTTCAGTCCCCAAAGAAATCTAGAGATATTTGAAGACATAGAAGAAAAGTCTACACCCACCAAAGAACACATCTTAGATCTAACATGATTCAATTCCATAATTCATATAAACCTCCAACAAAGTTGGAACTAATTTCCATATATAAACAAAAAGATGAGCAACATTTAGAAAACACTCATTGCCTTTGGGATTCACCAGCTTTCATTCTGGAGGGTTTTTTTTGGCATTTAACAAAACTATAAGTACACAGCAGAGGCAAATAGATTAGCTACACAGGTTGAACAATATGGATAGAATGCCTAAAATTCATTAATTATGAAAAAGCTAATATTCTAGAAACTAAGTTAGAGAATGTTTGGCTAGAAACACTTCCCTACCCAGAATCAATTACTCCCTATTAGGCTGCTTAGTACAATTGTCTAACAAACCTTTGTTAGAAAGCGATTGGACAACAAGCATGTGAAGATTTAGCTAACTTAATTAGTAATCAGATTGCTATAAATCATGACTGCAAGGAAATGTCATTTTACATCCATTTGATTAAAACAAAAGTTTGATAATACTAATTGTTGGAGAGATATAGGTCAATGAATTCTGATGCAGATCAAAGTGGTTGTACCACTTTATTCTCCTATATTGTTGGTAACCAGTTTGGAAAACAACTTGGCATTGTCTTTTGACAATGAACATTCACATATCCTGTGACCTATAAATTCCTCCCCTAGATAAAAATTCAAGTGACATACTTGCTTACATGCACCAAGAGACATGTATAAGAATGTTTATAGAAGCACTGTCTAAGAGGGGCACCTGGGTGGCTCAGGTGTTAAGTGTCTGCCTTCGGCTCGGGTCATGGTCCCGGGGTCCTGGGATCGAGCCCCACATCGGGCTCCCTGCTCGGCGGGAGGCCTGCTTCTCCCTCCCCCACTCCCCCTGCTTGTGTTCCCTCTCTCGCTGTATCTCTCTCTGTCAAATAAATAAATAAAATATTTAAAAAAAAGCACTAAGAACAAAAAGAAAGTAAAAAATCTGTGTAAAATGCAAATAACCATCAAGTGGAGAATAGATAAAAAGAATCATTAAAATTATGACATTACACAGTAGTGAAAATGAATGAACCACAATGATGGTTCATTCAGCATGGATGAATCATACCTAGTTTGGGGTAACAAGAAAACCTTAGAAGTTACATATATAACATAATAGCCTTTTTTAAAAAAAGTGAAAAGACAGCTCAGCATAGAACACATTGCTTAAGCATATGCTATATGTGATAAGACTATTATTGAAAAAAAGGGGAATAAAATACAAAAGGCAGTATGATGGGTAATTTGGGTTTAAACTGTAGGCAGGAAGACAGGATGGAACGAGTGCAGAGATAATGTGTAAACACTTGTTCTAGTTCTTGGCCTCGATTTTGGGTTCACAGATGCTTATCAGTTATTGAATGAATAAGTAACTAAATAAAAGAGGGTCAGACATGGATCAGTGTTGATCATGTATCATGACCCATGAATTAATTCAAAACTCTACTACAAGTTCATTTAAAAGCCAAACAAGACAACAAAGGAAAAGAAAAAAAAAATTGTTGATTTTTACTATTTTTTAAAAATTTTCCAGCTGAAGAAACAAAAGGTACAATGCATCTAATATATGTTTATGATATATGAAAATGACATTTGAATGGATATTTGTGTTTGGAGGATTTATAACCTAATGGTATTAACCAGTCACAGAGTACGTGGCACACAGCTAGGCACCTGACTTTTCTTTCTTTTTTTTTTTAAAAGCTTTTATTTTTTTGACAGAGAGAGAGACAGCGAGAGAGGGAACACAAGCAGGGGGAGTGGGAGAGGGAGAAGCAGGCCTCCCGCCGAGCAGGGAGCTCGATGTGGGGCTCGATCCCAGGACCCTGGGATCATGACCTGAGCCGAAGACAGACGCTAAATGACTGAGCCACCCAGGTGCCCCCCTGACTTTTCTAAAGCCAGATTTTATTAGGATGTTATTTGGAATGAGAAGATAGGAATGTCCCCTCTGATAGATGACATTTCATGAACGTAATATATGGATCATTCTGTCAACAGTGATTGGTTCTGCCATGTGGTACTCTTAGGTTTGTGTCTCTTAATGATGATTTTGTTTCTTATAACTTCATGTCAGCTCCACTACAATTCTTTTCTTTTCTATATATTGTTCTTTCAGCCTGTTAACAGAATTACCACAGTCTGTGTGAAGGTGACATTATAATTATTACCGATATTAAGCAATCAGGATCTGTGGCTACCTGAACTAAATGAAACAGAAAAACTGTTCAGTCGTTCACTTTATGTAATTTATGTCATCTTGATCTAGACAATTTAAACTTCTAAACTGAAGCTTAAAGCCATGTTTCAATAAGTAGTTGTGTCCTTCTTAAGTATAATTCAGATCCTCTAATCTCCCATCTTAAATGGTGAGAAAAACCAGGGCAGTCAAAACTTACAGTGGGAATAAACCTCAAATGAAGGGTCATGAAGATTAGGGTCTGGTCTGTGTGTGTGTGTATTTTTGGGGTGCAGGTGGGAGCAGCACTCTACAGATACAGATCAGAATATCTGTACACACTTTGCCCAAGTAACTATATCATTAGAAACAGAACAGCACTTTTTTGTTTCCTTCAGGCTCTTATTACAAATTACAGTGTTTTTAAAATCTCTCTCTCCCTCTCTTTTTTTTTTGGTTAGTGTACTATATAAAAACAGTGGGACCCCAGGGCAGGGTTATTTCTTACCATTGTACTGCATATATCACCATGTCAGCTCCAAAGCCAGGAGTAAATATTTGTTGAATGAATGACTTGGCCCCCATTAGGCAGTGAGGCTGCTTTAGCAATCAGTCTCCTTAAATGGCATTATTTACTTGCTTTAAACCTGCTTTCTACATTGGCTTAGAGCTTTAATTTACATGGGCCCACTGCCCTTCTGCTGTGACACAGATCCCTTTCTGAGTGCCCTGTAGCTTTTCTGAACTCCTTCTCACATTGAGACACGTTAAAAAATGCATCCCTTTTAATTTAACAGCACTGCCTACCCCTACCCCTCTGTCTAAATTTACTGTAGATCTAACATGCTCCAGCCTGGTGTGTGAGTTCATAAGTCCTTCGCTTTAGATTATAAATAGGGTTGGAACTCAAGTGCAGTCTTGTCTGCCTATTTACTAGACTGCTTTAGAGATTGTTCAGACCCACACAGCCAGGGGAGAGATGGAAACTTAATTTGTTTCAGGCTTCATTGCCTGGAGGCATGGCAGGCTTGGTTTCCCATGAGCAGGGCTACTAAACGCTATCAACCTAAGCAGCAAACACTGCACAGGCCATACAGAGATTTTCCAAGTACAGACTGTACTCACATGACAGAGTTACCTGTCAAATACTGAATGAGACCCATCTATCCAGGGAGTTGAGCAATTCTTTGCTTGCTCAATGCTTTAATCCTCAACTCAGTTAAATGGAGGCCCTGGCATACCTAACAAAATACAGCAAACACTCCATGTGTCAACATGATGGGGCTTTTGCCTGCTCTCCTTGGCCTCACCTTCACCAATCCCTACTGGAGTAACGAGTTTTTAAAAGTTCCTTCTGTTGCCTTGGAAGCTGTTGCTGTTGAGACAAAAAAGCTACGATCAGAGTAAATGCAATTGTTACACAAGACTGAAGCCAGTTGTTTGGAAGAATGAATCTTAGGCAAGAATTAAGTTTGAAGTTTCAGTGTTAAGTGACTTAATACAAAAGAATTGCTATTTTGTTAACCATGTAGAAGGAAAGGTGGTAAACATGGTGTATCTCAAACAATTCAGTTTAATTCAGTTCGGTAATGATTTATAAACACTGATCATCAAGGCCTGAAACAGACTGTATGTGAGACATTGAATGTCATTCCTCTCCTTAAGAATTAACCCACAGTTTGGAGGTTGACTGATCTGCACAGACCAATGATTGACACAGAGACAGGCTTGTAATGGGCATTTAATACATCTCGTGCCATCATGTTATTACTGCACTGTGTTATCATTACTAATGTGACAAAGTATTATATTATTGATATGTGTCAAGTATTATAGGAAGGCCTGAATATGTTCATTATTCCTAAGAAAGGCTTATTAGAGAGAGCAATATATGAGCTCATTCTTGAATAGTGATCTTGCCAGTAGGAAGCAGCAAAGGATACTGAGACAGAGGGAATGGCATGTACAAAGCATCCATGGTATAAAATAACTTACCAGTTCAGTGGTAAGAAGTATCCCAATCCTTCTTGGTAGGCCAGGATACATTTGGCAGAAGAATTGTCCATAGTAGTAGTCCTAGGCCTTGTGGTCCTTGCCCAGATCAGGATAGCTTCTGGCCAGTGTAGCCAGAGGGAGGATTTGAAACATGGTAAGATAATGCAGCCAAAGTGAGCAGAAATCAGTGCTTGTGGTGAAGTTTGAAGAACCAGCTGAAGCTGTGGGTGGGATAATGAGTAATGTAGTAAAAAGTCAATAGGAATTGGAAGCAGGTCCAAATACAGATCTAGAAATAGTTTGGGGAAGGGCAGATTTCATTTGTATCATGTTTATTGGCACACTATTGAAAATGGATGAGAGACAAGAAGGAAAAGGACCAGTTAGAAAGCATTATAAAATCCAAGTGGATAATAAGGACTTGAAATAAGGCAGTGGTACTGAGGTCAAGTGTGAGAAAGTTTAGGAGACAAAATGCATCACACTTGATAAACAATGGAACATGGCATTGGGAAGATAGATACGGAAAATGCTACGGTGGTGCTCAGGGAGAGAACCTTACAGAGTGCAGATGTAGGTTGAACCTGTGACTGATGCATGTTGACCCAATAGCTAGAACACAAGAGTCTGGGAACTAAAGGGTGGAAGTATCACTAACCTCTCATCATCATTCTTAATGACTAACCCACTTGAGGATTTATGTTTCTCATCACCTCAGCTCTAGATTCTGCTAAATTAGAACTCCAACTTCTCAGTGTGGAATATTTCCATCAGTGGACATATAAAGGATGCACTGAACTTGAAGCTTACCACATCACTTTATAGTCCTCTTGTTAGTGCCCCTGCAGGCAAAAATTCAGGGGAAGATGACCCTGATAATGAATAAAACTGGAATGTGATTAGTTCCAAAGAGAAAAATATAAAAGAATGCCATGAGAATCTAGAAGATGGAGAAATTGGTAGGATTCAGAAATGCACAGATGAGGGCGCCTGGGTGGCTCAGTTGGTTAAGCCACTGCCTTCAGCTCAGGTCATGATTCTGGAGTCCTGGGATCAAGTCCCGCATCGGGCTCCCTGCTCAGCGGGGAGCCTGCTTCGCCCTCTGACCCTCCCCCCTCTCATGCTCTCTCTCTCTATCTCATTCTCTCTCTCAAATAAATAAATAAAATCTAAAAAAAAAAAAAAGAAAAAAGAAATGCACAGATGAAAGGCCAAAAGATGGACGATGCATAAAAGGTGATAAAGACAATAATTTCAGAAGGCTACATATTATTTTATTGAATGAAAATATTTGGAGATACCCTTTTGAAAGTGTCTCTGTTGGATAAATAAAAGTACATCTGTATGTAACTAGATAGTATAGTTACTTGGTGATATTGTCTAATGATAATTTTTTCTAATCATAGTTTTTAATAACAATGAAGGAAATTAGGAAGTACATAACCTCTGATAATAAAATTCCAACACTTTTTTTCTACTATCATGTGGAGAATATTTTTTCTTGCATATTTACACCTTCTTATTTAGAGTTGTGCCATCTTAGGTATTCAAACGTTTTTAATATAATAATCAAAACATAATAAACTTAGGATGGTCAAATAGATTCAACTTTATTGTCTTGACCTTGTGGCAATTTCCCCCATATCTCTACCCAGATTCAGATTCATATTTCAGTCTAGATATGAAGACAGTCATATAATACACTGATACAAACCTCAACTTAACTTGAGTTGTCCAGCTTCTTTCTAGATAGTTGATATTTCTACTTCCATTCTCCAGTGGAGGGAATAATTTTGCTTAAGTGGTGTGCTGACAATAAGCATAATATCATAACTAAGAGCATGCGTTCTGGAGTTAGATGCAACTGGGTATTAAGGTCTAGGCAAGAGACCCACCATGTTACCAGATGCAAGTGGATTAACCTTTCTTTGGCTTAGGTTCTTCCTTTGTAAAAGAGACTTAGTAATAGGATTACCTACTTTGGATTTTCGTGAAGATTAATGAGCAAGTTTAAGTAAAATATTGGCCTAATTTGAAGAATATGGTGAACTTCTGCTCACACAAAACTTCTAGTTAATTCAGTAGTATTAATATTTCTGGTAGTAGAAATCACAATAGTAATAGTAAAACAGTAGTAGTAACAGTTTGAAAAGATAATTTTCAAAAAACAGGTAAATCATGACTTTTATACAGATATAAAAAGGAACATGTGTTAAGTTTTATTTAATTTATTAATCAGTGAAGGAACCAAGCACGTGCTATACAGTTCAAAAGGGAACCCAAAGAATATACACATTTATTAATTAGGAATATCAAAAAGAATGTGAAAAGGGAGCAAAACTGGCCTCTTCCACTTCCTTTTCCAGTGGAGAAAGGAGAATAATTGGATTCCCACTGGATAGAGCTTACATGTCTACAGACAAGATGTTCTGACATTGCTGTCAGCTTATGGAATTATATAACAGCTTCCATGGAATCAAAATTTTTATAATGGAGAGGGATATGCTATAGACAGTGTATACTTTCCATTGAAGTACGGTTTTCCCCTACATGGTAGCAGTAATGGTAGTATTTCTGGATCACACGGAACATGTGCAATGTAAACACAGGTAAATCCTGAAAAGCCTGAAAAAGAACACACAGTATGTAAATTATTCCAAAGGTTCTGGTGGTAAGAACACTGGTCCCGGCATCAAGCAAACCTGAATTCTAGTCGTACCTTTTCACCATTTATCAGATGATTGACCTTGGACAAGTCATTTAATCTGTTTGAGTCTTATTTTCCTCATCATGTAATTAAGTACTGGAGCAAATGCTTTTTCAAGCGTCCCTGTGGATTCAGATCCAAGCCAAGAAGCAATGACCGTTGATGTGAATTTTAATGCAGTGTCTTATGGATCATCTCCTGATGGATAATTGAGACTTGGCTACAAATGGGCAATGCCATCACAGTTCCTGACCTAAACAATTCCAGCAAATGACAGGTCATTAGGGCCTTTGAAATGTCACCCATTGTACTGTGTGTATTTAATGAAATGCTAATGTAATTTTGCTAAACATGCAGTACTTATCATTACACATGATGGATTGGAGATAGGAGTTTCCAATGGTAGTAAACTGTCATAGAAATAATGATTAAGCACTACAATTATGGGAACACCTACCTTTTATATTAAAAAGTCATTTTTTCCCCAGCTTGTGTCAGTTAAAGTGGTAAGAGACTGTGAATGTGAGGCAAAGGATGTGTGTTGAAAGTATGGCTTAAGAACATTTATCTCAAACTCTGCTTGTATGGTGTCCTCTGAGTGGGCAACACCTACCTTCTGTACCACAATCACTACACATGGCTTTTGTATGTCATTCCTCAATTCTGTGTGTGAGATAACCTGAGTTATTTGGACAAATGTCAGACTGTAAGTGGTTTGCTTTTATAAAATAATTATTCATTATAAAATAAAATTCTAATAAAACATTTATTATAAAGTATATAGGAAACTGAATAAAACACATGTAGAACGTCATAGATTCCCATGATGCATCTGTCACTCAGACTGAGAAACAGACATTTGATAGTTACTCAAGTGATACTCCAGCTGTCCTCTTTTTCCTACCTAAGAGAAACCTCTGTCCTCTACTTTAATCACTTTCTTTCATTTTTTCACAGTTCTTCCACCCAAGTATGTATTCCTAAACACTGTATTTTGCCTGCTTTTTATTAATGTGCTAATTAAATCTTTTTCATCTAAATGTTTCTGTCTCCATCTTTATTCCCTTTGATAATGTTTTCTAAATATGGGTCATTTGATCCATAGAGATTCTCCTTCTCTGAATTTTGGGTAAATTGGTAGTTGGATAGAGACTTGATTAGACTCAAGTTCTTTTTTGAGAGGGAGGAGCAAATACAGGTGGTGATGTGTTCTCCAGTTGGAGGCATATCATGCCTGATCATCTCTATTTTTGTGATGTTGCCAACCATTGAAACTCCCTGCTCAGATCCACGAATCTATGAGGCATGATTTGAGCTTGATGTGAGGGAGTATTTAAAATGCATGCATAAATCATTATTGACTCTTGGTTCTTGTTATGCTATTATGTTGGTATTACTGAGGTTTGGAAACATTATTTCTCTAACATTAAGTACCGTAGGTTAGTTAGCCTTGTTATTTCCACTCCTCTGTGTAACTCTCTAAAGTCTCTGTGTTACCTTAAACATACTGAGAAAGTTTCATTTAAAACTGCTGAAAAATTGGTCTCTGAATTGACCTCCTATATTTATTAATGGCTAGGGTCATTCATAACAAGTCTTTCTAACAAAATCTCTTTCAAGGAGTCTAACTGGAGCAAAGAAATTTGAGCCAAGTTCTGAAGCAAAGATCAAGTTTCTTATTGTAATGGGTATGGTCTGGATTAGAGTCAACAAATTTAATGAGCACTTACTTTGTACAAGGGAAAGGCCAAAATTACACTAGTATTTTTGAGTTGAGAATCTTCTCAGTTGAAGGCTCTAGATACCACCAATATAAATGTCAGGAGAAATGTTTATCGTGAGCTATTTTCTATAGGATTTTCATCAATTCAGGTCTGATTCATTAGCAGATAGTATTCTACTTTATACTTGTTGAGGGAAAAATGAATTATTTAGTTTTCTGATCTCAAATATGAAAGTATTATGTAGAACTAAGACTTCTTCCAGGACTGTAATAACATGACAGAGTTTCTCAACCTTGGTGCTACTGATAATTTGGGCTGGGTAATTCTGTGTTGTGGGGGCTGTGATGTATATTTGTAGGATGTTTTACAGACTCCCTGGTCTCCACCCACTAGATGTCAGTTGTGACAACTACATATGTTGTCAAATGTGGCCAAATATCTCCTGGGTGAAAGTGATCTTCTTGATTGAAAACTACTATTTTAAGAAGTTCTTAAGGCATAAATACTCTTGGGGGAAAGAAGGAATCTGCCTGTAGTTTGCATATAAAACATCTAATCCATTGCTAAATCCCAGCAGTGGTTTGACATGGCCACATTCTACAATATACCAGAGGGAAGTGGATATAGCTATGTGTATAAATATCATCTTTATAAAATTTTCAGTGTCTCCAAATACTTGTAATTTTTAGACACTTTAGTGTCTTCCTGATTATATTACTCATACATATTTGTTATGTAAAACACAGAAAAAAGTCAAAGAAGATAAAAATCTGTAATCCTATCTTAAAAATCTAGCTTTTATTTACAGTTGAGGTTTATCATGAACTTTTTCTCTCTATCCATCTGCCTATATCATTTAAATAGAAAATTATAGGAGCTCCTGGGTGACTCAGTCAGTTAAGTGGCTGACTCTTGATTTTGGCTCAGGTCATGAGCTCAGGGTCCTGGGATCAAGTTCTGAGCTCAGGGGGAGTCTGCTTCAGGATCCTTTCTTGCCCTCTGCCCCTCTCTCCCTTCATTCTCTCTCTCTCAAATAAGTAATAATAATAAAAATAAATCTTTAAAAATTAAGTTATAGAAATTATATTACATACATATAGTGTATAAAATATTTTGCATTGTTTGAATCATTATATAATGCACATGGCCACATTTCTTTAATCTATTTTCCCATAAACTTCTTCCTTTTTGAAATATTTTGAAGCAAATCCTGGACACTCTTTCATTTTCATCCATAAATAGTTAAAATACATTTTTAAAGGCTAAGGACTTAAAAAAATCCACAGTACCATTTATCTCATCAAAAATTAATAATTTCTATTCCAATGTATGTGCAAACATACAATGATAAATTATATACATGTACTATTGTATTAATCAATTATGCACCTTATAAATCATGCAAATGTAAAAAATAATAATTACTTAAAATTATAAACGATCCAGTTACTCTGAAGGGGAATGACAATTTGAATTCAGAGTGATTGAAAATGTATTGAATCTAAATTTTTGTGCTACACTATATTTTACTGACAGAATGACTTTAAGCAGCTATAGTACTGTCATTTAAAGAAAGCTTCTGGTTTCTGAAAGGCAATATTTTTCGTATTCTAGTAATCCACACAATTGTTTTCCTTGACAGAATGAGGCAGTTATCTTAGGAGTTTGTTCCAGGCTTGTGGGGTCTCATGGTGGCCCCCTGGTGGTCAGAAAGACTTGGCAAATGTTCCTTGGCTGAGTGTGTAAAAAAGGGGTGTGTGTGTGTGCGTTTGTGTGTGTGTGTATGTGAGTTTGAAAGGAAAGGAGGGAAGAGACTTTAAGAGGGTACAATGTAGTAAATGCTAATGTATTTCTTTCCTCACAGAAATACTCTGAGATCCACTGAAAGCTGTTATATTAGTTACTGTCTCCGCTGTATCGAAGCCAGGGGTCTTAGTTAGATGCAGCTGGGTATAGAAACCAGAAGGCCCTGGCCTGAGTCCTTGATAGTCAATTCTCTAGGTCAATTTGGGTTTTAATTTCCTATTTTCTAAGCCCAGAAATCATAATAAATAAACTGTCAGGCTCCTTATAATCCTCCTGACTGTACAGTTCTATAAAATAGAAACTCTTCCATCAGTAGCTCCCTCAGAACGCAAATGTTTACATAAATATTCCTTAAAGTATTCTGAATTTGAAATGCTTGGAGAAGAAATGAGCAAATTCTGTTCTCTTCTAATGAAATGCTTGCAGTACTTTTTTAAAAACTTAAATTTATAAATATTTTTTCACTCAAAAAATATTACTGACAGCCTATAATAGACCAGCTACTCTGCTAGATATTGGAGTAGAGATGAGGAGAGGAGATCAGAAGAGAAAAAAGTACACATAATCTGTCTTCAAAGAGTCATAATTTGTAGATGAAAAGATTAAAGTGACTCACTTTGAAAAAAATTTGAATTTGACAAAATAAATACATCATGGAGTAGTTATTTGAATCATAACAGAAATGTGAGGGTCATGCTTTCACAGGCATATTTAAAACAAGATAATTAAATGCACATACACATGTTCATCATCATGTGCAATCGGAACTTTTTACCTGTTGTGAATACAAATTAATAGTATTAGTTATATTGACTGAGCTAGTTTACTTTGGGGATACCTCCTGGTTTGACTGTTGTGATACTCAGATCAAGAATCACTGTTAGTGGCAAGTGCTGGTTAGCAAAGACTACATTTTGACTTTCTGTAGTCCCAGTGTACTAAAATAGTAAGGCACTAAAAACATTTCCATTCTTTCAATATTTTTTTAAGGAAGTACTAAATATGAGAAGTTTATAAGCAATCAGGACGAGCAATAGATTATTAATAATAATTATTTTTTGTGTGTAGTAGACACCTAACATGAAATCTACCTTCTTATCAAATTTTTAAGTGTACAGTATAGTAGTGTTAACTATATGCATATTGTTGTACAGCAGATCTCTAGATTTGTTTTCCATTTTGCATGACTGAAACTCTGTGCCCATTTGAACAGCGGCTCTCCATTTCCCCCTTCCTGGACCCTGGGAACCATCAATCTACTTTCTGTATCTATGAGTTTGATTACTTTAGGTCTCAAATAAATGGAATCATGTAGTATTTGTCCTTCTGTGACTGACTTAACATAATGTTCTCATGGTTCATCATGTTGTAGCGTATGACAGACTTTCCTTCTTTTTAAAAGCTGAATAATGCTCCCGTGTATGTATATACTATATTTTCTTTATCCATTCATCTGTCAGTGGATATTGAGACTGTTTCCATTTCTTGGCTAGTGTATAGAATGCTGCAATGAATGTCAAAGTGCAAATATCTTTTGGATATCTTGTTTCCAATTCTTTTGGATAAATACCCAGAAATGGGATTGCTAGATCATATGATAGTTCTATTTTGAATTTTTAAGGACCCCCCCATACCATTTTTCCGTAGTGGCTGCACCATTTTATGTTCTCCCAACTGGTGCGCAAAGGTCCCAATTTCTCCATATCCTTGCCAAGACTTGTTATTTTATTTATTTCTTTTCTTTTTCTTGTCTTTTCTCTTGTCTTCGTTTCTTTGTTTCTTTTTCTTCCTTTCTCTTTCTTCTTTCTTTCTTTCTTTCTTTCTTTCTTTCTTTCTTTCTTTCTTTCTTTCTTTCTTTTCTTTCTTTCTTATAGCCATCCTAACAGGTGACCTCATTATGGTTTTGATTTGCATTTCCCTGATGGTTAGTGATGTTGAACATCTTTTTGTATAATGGTTGGCCATTTGTATATCTTCTTTGGATGAATGTCTATATTAATGATTATTTGCTTTGCTTTATGAAGCAAAGTTCATTCCTTTTCCATGAATAAAAAATAATGTAATTCCTTATAAAGAGCATGCACTGAACATACATTGTAAAAGATACACATGTTGAGCCAACAAGGATGCATGTCTCCCTTTCTTGAAAGGGAGTTTGCATCATAGAAGAAAAAACAAGTCATGTATATTCAAATCTGACTGTAAGGCAAAGTCTAAAATGTGTTAATGATGGTACTGGTTATAGTGGGGATTAGGGTGAGGAGACGTGAGCTGACATTTATTAACCAGGTGCTGTCACATAAAAATATGATTGGGTAAGGATCATCATCTAAGCTATCTGAGGCTCAGAGAAGTTAAGTTATGTGCCCAGGGTCACCAGTAAGTAGATCAAAGAATCAGCATTTGAACTGGATCCAAAATCCATAATCTCTTCTACTACAACATTTTATATCCTCTTCTTTGGGAATTGAGGGAAACGTCAGAGAAATTTGACTTTGGAGCTGAATCTCAAAGAATGAATCAATGCCAGAATTAGAGGGGAAATAGTCTCACTGACTATTGTGCTGTCTCTGTGATCTATCTCAGAAATGAAGTGAAAAGCTTAGAGATAGATAACACAGGATCTGAAGAGAAAATGGGGGGCAAGCAGTCTCTGAAGTATGGGTTAAAAGCCCCATTCACCCCAAGGGCACTGTTGAGCTTACAAAAAGGCCTCCTTATGTTAGAGACTTAGGTTTCTAATTAGTGAGTTAAACATAACCCTTTGTCTGGTTGTTCTGACCCATTCCTACTCCCTAGGGACCTTAGACCCTCACTTCCACCCAACATAATTGTCCTAAAGTGAGCTTCTCATAACTCTGAGTTTTTTTTTCCCCTCTGGAGCATCAGCTATTTCATAATTGTCAAATGCAAATGAAATGTGTTGATTCTGAGGGTAATTCTTGGGGCTGCACAGTTATTAGGCAAATCAGAATTATGAGTTCAGATCCAAAGACAAGATCTTTAACATAAACAAGGACTCAACAACTAAGGACATGTTGTAATCTAGATTTGGGAACTCTGAAAAGAAACCATCCTTGCCTAAGGGAGGCTGGCCTTGCATTGTGGAGGGGGTCTGTGGACCCTTGTGGGATGCTGGGTATTTATTTCCATCTGGAATTATTAGCTGAGATGTGTTTCTCATTAGAGTCAACTGTGGGAATTCAGGAGTTTTATAACGTATCCACTTATTCATTTTTAGCCAACAAATATTTACAGGCTGCAGAACTAAGGACAGCATAAAGTTGTATATATTCAGAAGGGAGAGGAGATCAGGATTGTGTGGGTACCCTTGAATCTGCTGCCAGGTCACCTAGTCAGTCACCTAGAGTGGCCTCAGAACCAACCACATTCTGAGGATGGTTCATGTCCTTACCTGAACCATAGGGAAAAGATTCTGCCAGGTAGATGCCACTGTGGAAATGCCCAAACATAGGCCTTAACGGTTTGTTGTCATCTTTTCATAAACTGAATGCTAAATTGGCAGATTGTCACCGCCTATCACTTAGTGAGCTGTTCTTCGGAAAGTAGTGTTGTATGGTGGGAGGTACAGACAGGAGACAGTCAAATGTCATTCTGACTTCTGACTCACTGGTTGTGTGATTTTGGGCAGGTGACTTTACCACTTGATCTTCATTTCTTCATTTGTAACTTGGGCATATTAATACATGGGTTTTGCAAGCAGGAAATTAGATACATTTTATGAATGTTTCTGTTACATTACTTGGCACTTGATATGTGCCTAGTAAGTAGCATTTCCCTTTTCCATATTGTATAAGAACAAAGGAAATCTTAGGTAGCATATGTAAACGTTGAAGTAAAAAATGAAGAATTTCCTCCAAATTAAGATAAACCAACATATACTTAGTGTTGAAAAATGTATAATGAAATTGGGATTATTGTCAGCAAATAATATTCTGCATTTTTGGAAAGGAAGTGAAATTTAAAAATTTACTGATGCATTCATTCAGCAAATATTCTTGGAATTCTTATTATGTTTCTATAACTAAACTGAAATGGAAACTAGGTGCAGATGATTAAGGTAGTAGAAGAAGATGATTAAGGTAATACAACATGACCTAAGAGAAGTATGCAGACAAAACAGAATTGGGAGTTTTAAGAAAGAAGAAATTATAGCAGAATTAAGATAAACCTTATAGGGGAAGAAATAGTTTCTAAGCTGGACTTTAAAGTACAAATTGAGTTTCAAAGGACAGAAATGAGGAATGAGGCATTCCAAGGGGGACCTGAGAAAGGGAGGAGAGTTTCAGATATGCAGGAGTGGATGGGCTAGTTTGGTTGGAGGCTAGGCCAGGTTCCATGGTTGTGTGCCTTGTGGAAGTCCACAGGGCCCTACATTTGGTTTATTGCCCTATGGTCGCCATTTTGGAACATAAGGAATAGCGTGGAGGACCATAGGGGAAGGGAGGGAAAACTGAATGGGAAGACATCAGAGAGGGAGACAAACCATGAGAGACTCTGGACTCCGGGAGACAAACTGAGGGTTACAGAAGGGAGAGGGGTGGGGGATGGGGTCGCCAGGTGATGGGTATTAAGGAGGGCAAGTGTTGTGATGAGCACTGGGTGTTATACACAGCTAATGAATCATTGAACACTACATCAAAAACTAATGATGTACTATATGTTGGCCAACTGAACATAATAATTAAAAAAATAATAAATTTTGAACAGGGAATCCTACATTTTCATTTTTCACTGGCTCTCAAAAGCATGCAGCCAGTCTTGACTAGAGATAATGATTAAAATAAAAATTCTGAAATTCTCCAGGATCTTAAATGTCAGCATTAATAACCTAAATTTTCTTCTGTTAGGGAATAAGGAGAGCTTTGAGCAAGGGAGTGACATCACCAGGATTATGTATTAACCATGCAAGCTGTATGCATGTTGTGTAGCAAAAGAGAGAGGCCAGAGGTGGGGAGGGAAGTGGTTTTTGCTGGGATCACCATACTTCTCTGTTTGCTTAGGGCTGCCCTGGTTTATGGCAGCTATCCCAGTGTAATTATTAATAGTGCCCTCTTTCACTCTCAAAAGTATCCTAGTTTAGATGATAAATTATGTGGTCTCCCAAGTTATTTTGATAGTCAAGATAAATTAAGCCCTGAATTTGAATGGAGACAGGAGGTGTGGACCAAAAAGAAGCATAAATGTCAAGAATTCCCAGACTTTGAGTCTGAATTTCCCTTTTAACATCAATAAATTCTGCAAATGCCTATGTGCTAGTAGTTCAACTTCTGGTATTTGTTGCTTAAGAAAATCCATGATGACATAATATTACTCTGAATCTAATGTAGTTATAGATAAATAGGTATTTTATTAATCACTAGACATTTGAATATTTGTATTACATGTTTAAAGGAGATATTATTCATCTTGTCTAAAGTCACTGCTTCCTGCATCTCTAGATTGGTGGACCTCTTGCAAAATTCCAGTCCATCCTCGATAACAAAGTATCCATCCATGGTCCTGAAGGGCAGACTCACTGATTTGTAACATTAAAGTTCAAATTATTTAGCATGACATTCAAGACATTTACCAGTATGGGCAGAATCTCAAGTGGAGCCTGTATTATGGTTTGGAGAATCTACCAGTAGATAGCTAGTATCCACTACAGGAATAGGTGATGTGTGTGTATGGGGGGAAAAGGGGCATAGAGTAAGTCGATGTGATCTTATGGAAGTTTTACTCCCATATAATTTTATTTCAATAAAAGAAATGTCAGATTTTATCTAATTTATATACTGGGTATCCACATATTTCCTTTGAGATATTTTTTGAATCCATAAATGTGGAAGAAAAAACATTGCAAAATTTCAGATTTAAATCCCAGCCTTACAATTTACCAATTCTGTGAATTTAAGCAAGTCCTTGAAGTTTTCTAAGCCCTTCTTTCTTCATTCATAAAATGGGGTTAATGATGTGGCTCCACAGGCTGTTATAATGGTAAAGTAGATACAGTGTGTGAAATGCTTAAAGAACTCTAACTCAAAAAAAAATATATATATATATATATAAAAACTCTAACTCAGTGGTTCTCAAACTTTAGCATACATTAGAATCACTTAAAAGGCTTGTTAAAACGGAGTTTCTGATTTGGTAGAATCTGCATTTAACAAATGTCCATGTTTATGGGCTGAATGTGTGTCCCCCTAAAATTCGGATGTTGCAATCCTGAAGTGATGGTATTAGGAGGTGGAACCTGTGGGAGGTAATTAGGTGACAGGGTGGAGCCCTCATGGATGGGATTAGTGCCCTTATAAAAGAAACCCCAGAGAGCTCCCTAGCCCTCTTTCCACCTTTTGAGAATACAATGAGAAGTCATTAGTCTGCAATCTGGAAGAGGGTCCTCACCTGATCATTTTGACCATTCAAGCACCCTGATCTCAGTCTTCTGCTATCAGAACTGTAACAAATTTTCTGTTGTTTATAAGCTATCAGTCTATGGTATTCTGTTATAGCAGCCTGAATAGACTAAGAGCCCATGTAATTTTAATGCTGCTCCTCTGGGTACCCTACTTTGAGAACCACTGCTCTTAGAAAATGTAAATATTAGTAGAGTAAAAGAATAACTCCCATCTGCCTAGGGAATAGGTATTTTGGGGAAGGTTGCATACTATAAAATAAAAGAGACATTGACAAAGAAATGCATATGACTCAATATTTTACTCAAGAAGCAAAATCTTGGCTATGTGAAGAAAATAAGAAAGATTGCTATGAATCATCTACTGGTCTCATGCAGACTAAAACCAAAGATTATACATCCAGCTTAATTTCAACTTTATAATGATTTCCTTTAATTACTGTATAAGACCAAACATGAAGATGCAGTAGTGTGAAATTAATACTGACAACACTGGGCTTGCCTGGGCTCTGCAGATTAACCAGCATTTTACTGCATCAATAAAGGAATGAGGAAATAAAATTAAAAACTGATAGTGAATGGAATTACTTATTTGAAGCTAGTGATTATGTCAAGCTGTCACTCCCACAGATAGATTAAGCACAGAAAGACAACCAGATAAATTATAAACCACTCTACAAAACCCGTATCCCTCTAGTCCACAAGCTTGGTAACAATGGAAATCTGAAATTGACTTGGTCATGGCAGATTTGGGTTGCGTGTTTAGCATGTCATAGACTCCTTGCATCTTGAGGAGCAGAGATCAAAAAGACCTTAGAGGTCATGTGAGATTAGATTTCACTTTTGAAGCATTACATTGAATTATATAATCTAAAATGGAAAAACTAAAGAGGTTTCTTTCCTTTTTTTAAATCACTAACATACAATTTAGAGAAAAACAAATAGTGCCAGACAGCATACCTAAAGCATATGAAACAGAAATTACATTAAAATATAGCAAAGGTAGTTCTCTGTGCTTTTGAGTAGGTTGTGTTTATTTGGCCATAGATTTTATTTTAGTTTCCTTTTCTTTGTCTTTCCTTTCCTTTCCAACTCTGTTCTTTTTACCACTATTCCTTTATAATCTAGACTTAAATCACCCAAAAGTCTCCTTAGAATTCACTGGAATACTGATCCCTTATTTACCAACTGATTTTTGGACAAACTGTTTTGTTATATTGGGTCCTGGCTTTAGCAGAAACAAGGCTGCATTTCTCTGTGTAGGTGAACGTAATTATAGAATCATGAAATGTCAGGGTTAAACATCTTAAAGAAGCTCCCCTTCTAATTCTCTCTCAAATTGTGGCAGGGCGTGGTTCTTTCTTGCCTATGCTTGCATCCTCACTCTTGCAGTGGAGAGTCTTTTTTGCAACCAAGTGGTCTTATTGCCAGAGCCATGACCTCAACCACTAGGCAGACAACCTTTGATATGCTGATGGAAAATGCTTTTCTGCATCCTCTCTATCCTCTGGATGTTTCTGCTGTTCTAATAGAAAAGTGTCACTGGCTTTCCAATAAGACCCAGGAACTTTGATACATACAAAAAGGTAATCTTTTCTTTCTCTCTTTTTTTAAATTGAAGTATAATTAATATACAGTGTTATATTAGTTTTAGGTGTACAATATAATGACCCACAACCCATCCATTACTCAGTGCTCATCAAGATAAGTGTACTCTTAATCTCCTTTATCTATGTAACCCATTGCCTCACCCACCTCACCTCTGGCAACTACCAGTTTGTGTATTTTTTTTTATTCTTTTATTTTTTTAATTCCACTATAGTAAACATACAGTGTCACATTAGTTTCAGGGACACTATATAGTGATTCAACAATTCCATATATTACTCAGTGCTCATCAAGATAAGTACTCCTAATCTCCTTCACCTGTTTCACTCATCTCCCCACTCACCTCTCCTCTGGTAATCATCTATTTGTTCTCTATAGTTAAAAGTCTGTTTTTTTGGTTTGTCTCTTTTCTTCTTTGTTCATTTGTTTTGTTTGTTAAATTCCACATATGAGTAAAATGGTATGGTACTTTTCTTTCTCTATCTGGCTTATTTTGCTTAGCATTAGATTCTCTAGATCCGTCCATGTTATTGCAAATGGCAAGATTTCATTCTTTTTGATGGCTGAATGATATTCCACTGTGTGTGTGTGTGTGTGTGTGTGTGTGTGTGTATATACAACATCTTTTTTTTTTAAGATTTTATTTATTTATTTGACAGAGACACAGTGAGAGAGGGAATAAAAGAAGGGGGAGTAGGAGAGGGAGAAGCAGGCTTCCTGCAGAGCAGGGAGCCTGATGCGGGGCTCGATCCCAGGACTCTGGGATCATGACCTGAGCGGAAGGCAGATGCTTAATGACTGAGCCACCCACGCGCCCCAATGTATTCTTTACCCATTCATCTATTGATGGATGCTTGGGTTACTTCTATATTTTGGCTATTGTAATAATGCTGCTATAAACATAAGAGTTCATATATCCCTTCAAATTAGTATTTTTGTACTCTTTGGATAAATACCCCATAGTGGGATTACTGGATCATAGGGTAGTTCTATTTTTAATTTTTTGAGGAACCTCCATACTGTTTTCCACAGTAGCTGCACTAGTTTGCATTCCCACTGACAGTGCACAAAGGTTCCTCTTTTTCCACATCCTCACCAACACTTATTGTTTCTTGAGCTTTTGGTTTTAGGCATTCTGACAGGTGTGAGGTAACATCTTAATGTGGTTTTGATTTGCATTTCCCTGATGATGGGTGATGTTGAGAATCTTTTCATGTGTCTGTTTTGTATTTGTATTTCTTCTTTGGATAAATGTTCATGTCTTCTTACCATTTTTTTAATTGGATTATTTGGGGGTTTTTGGTGTTGAGTTGTATAAGTTGTTTATATATTTTGGATATTAACCCCTTATTGGATATGTCATTTGCAAATGTCTTCTCCAATTCAGTAGGTTGTCTTTTTCTTTTGTTGATGGTTGCCTTTGCTGTGCAAAAGCTTTTTATTAATCCCACTAGTTAATTTGCTTGTTTCCTTTCCCTCAGGAGACATATGTGGAAAATGTTTCTATGCCTAATGTCAAAGAAATTGACTGCCTATGTTTTCTTTTGGGATTTTTTGGTTTCAAGTTTCACATTTAAGTCTTTAATCCATTTTGAGTTTATTTTTGTGTATCGTATAAGAAAGTGGTCCAGTTTTATTCTTTTGTAGTATCTGTTTGGTTTTCTCAGCACCATTTGTTGAAGAGACTGTCTTTTCCCCATTGTATAGCCTTGCCCTCTTTGTCATAGATTAATTGACTATATAATGAGTTTATTTCTGGACTCTCTATTCTGTTTCACTGATCTATGTGTCAGTTTTTTGTGCCAGTACCATAGTGTTTTGATTACTATAGTTTTGCAGTATATCTTGAAATCTGGGATGGTGAAAACCTCTAGCTTTGTTCTTTTTTCTCAAGATTGCTTTGACTATCAGGGTGATTTGTGGTTCCATATGTTTTAGGATTATTTGTTCTAGTTCTGTGAAAAATGTTGTTGGTATTTTGATAGGGATTGCATTAAATGTGTAGATTGCTTCGGGTACTATGGGCATTTTAGCAAAACCCTAAAGACTCCATCAAAAAACTACCAGAAGTGATAAATAAATTCAGTAAATTCCCAGGATACAAAATGAATATACAGAAATCTATTGCATTTATATACACTAATAATGAAGTAGCAGAAAGAGAAACTAAGAAAACAATCCTATTTACAGTTATACCAAAAATAATAAAATACCTATGAATAAACTTAACCAAAGAGGTGAAATACCTGCACTCTGAAAACTATAAAACGCTGATGAAAGAAATTGAAGATGACACAAACAAATGGAAGTACATTTCATGCCCATGGATTGGAAGAACCAAGAAGGCAATCTTAATATTTAGGCATATTTCTTAATGTCATTCAGTAAATTAATTTTAATACAACTAAATACTCTTCCTAATGCGGTAAAGCATAAATGGAAGTCAATGGGAGATATACTTTGTAGAATAGGCAGCTTTAGAGCTTACAAGTGGTGCACACAGGTTTTTATTCAATGTCATTATAAAAAATTGATCTCAGATGCTAGAAAATGGAAGTGCTTATGGAAATCTCAAGACTCATCCATACCAAGCATGTATTTTTCACAGTTCTTTCCAGCTGGCCTCCCAGAGCCATAAGAAAACATGCAAATGGAGAAGAAATGTTGTAAGCTCTTCAAAAAGCATTCAAACCCAACTGAAGGAGACAGATTTTTTTTTTTTTTAAAGCTTTTAACCTGTGCTTTCTGGGTGATCTAATGATAAACTAAAAAGACCAAAAGAATTTTATATGTGGAGGACTTGCTTTTTGCGTAGAGCTAGCACTTTCTTTCTCTCTCACTCTCTCTATAAGGGCTATAACCCATTAGTATTGTCTATGACTGTTTCTAAAATTCTCAAAATTATTTAAAACAAGTAATTAGTAAAATATGTTTAAAAATTCAGTAAAAAATGAAAACAGGTAGCAATCAGATGAAATAAACCAGGCAGTAAATACTTAATAACAATAATAATTTTTGTTCAAAGCTAAACGAATCACAATAATAAAAGTAATATCAGAACCCTGAAAATATTTTTTCAAGCCCAATTAGTTTTATGAATATTTAAAGTAAATATATGTGGGTCTTGGGGCACCTGGGTAGCGCAGTTGGTTAAGCACCCGGCTCTTGGTTTTGGCTCAGGTTGTGATGTCAGCGTCCTCAGATCGAGCCAAGTCCCTTGTTGAGCTCTGTGCTCAGTGTGGAGCCCATTTAAGACTTTCTCTCCCTCTCCCTCTGCCCTTCTGCCTCGACTCTCTCTCTCCCTCTTCCTCTCTCTCTTTCAAATAAGTAAATAAATCTTTAAAAAATAAAGTAAATGTATGTGTCTTAAACTCAAGAGAAACTAAACAATAAATAGACTAAACAATAAATAGAGGGAAATATATTTGTTCCTTATATATTCAGCAGAAGTTCACTGAGTCAGAGATGAGAAAGAAAAAATAGAATGTGGTGAGAATACATGCAATTTCCCTTACAAAGAGATGTCAATTTTGGTGGTACAGACAACGTTTCCTGTCTTGGGGTTACTGCTGGACCTGGTGGAGATGTTTGAGGATTACTCTACATTTCCACAGTGATGGAATATCTCTAAGATAAAAATCTAAGACACACAAAGAAATCTAAAACAAATCTCTGAGATTCTAAAAGAAAATAATGCCTTAAAATATATAGCCAAAATATGAATCATTCCAAATATTAAACACACAAGCATAATTCAGAGTTTAATTGTTTATCATCTAGTAATCTTTACCATAAACTCTAGTGATAAAGTATGCCGAATCAGTACTGGTGTGTTTGGCTCATTATGGGTAATTAACTATTCATTGGAAATTAGAAATTGATAACTAATGCCACTATCGAATGTAAACATCACATCAGATACATTAATGCTAGATTTTTATGTAAGATATTTTTCAGAGGGAGGGGTTATAAATAAATGAGAGCTCACAACATGAAATTGAGAAGACATCTGTCACAGTGGCCAGATCTCCAGTAGGCTGGATAATGATTATGAATCTATTACTGTTGATATATTACATAAAGCTGTGGGAATAGAAAGCTTTTCAAATTACACAGAGAGTAATCAACAGCCAACAGCAATAGCCCCATGCTCTCACACCTGCTGCGTGCCTCCCATGGGAACAGTGCATCTCCAAGCCTGGAATTATTGGCAAGATAGGAGTTTTCTTTCACTTTTAGTTTGGCTTTCAAATTATAAAATAAACCATTGATTAGTCAGTCCCACAATAGGAATGATAGAAACCACGCTGTGCAAGTACTATTAATAGAGACATCCTCTGCCTTCTTTCCTCAACATCTCAAGTTCAATTACTAAAGCTTACTTTTTTGAGATCTCTTTCTCTCTTTGGTCTCTTCCACACAAATCACGTATTTTAAGGTGATTCAAAGAAATTCTAAAAACAATTTACCTCAAGGAGAGGGGTGGACGGGAGGAAAAAATTTGGGGGTGGTTCTTTAGAATTTTGAATAAAATTCTAAGACAGAAATGTTTTTTAAATTATGAGAATAGAAATTTTAGCTATTGTGAATCAGATTGTAGGTTCAGAATCAATTTAACCAAAATTGTAAGCCATCAAGTGCTGGTTACTATAGTTAGGTGGGTAACTTGGTGGTTTGCATTAATTATAGACAAAAGATGAAATGTCCAATTTCATGCCTAGCACATAATATGTTGTCCATTCTTGAGAAGTGGAGCTGTTAACATTGATCAGAGGTTAAGATAACTGGTTTCCTTTACAGTCTTTAGTAGCATTTGGATTCTACCTATACAAAAATGGTAATTGGTACCACTGTAGCCTATATATCAACTTTATGTGAATTTGAAAAAGACACTCCATCCTCAAGATAAGTTCTTATTATCTGCCATAAATTTGTAATCAATATACAAATACATTATGACTAACATGTAAAATTCTCTCTAGATCTGTGCAGTACACCATCCATACAACCAAACACAACTATATGTTGTGTATGATTGCTTCCTCGTAATTTCAGCTGATGGGTTCTTGGCCATCCTGTACTATGCTGTATTTGCCTAGGCACATCTTGATCTTGTATTTTTATCCAGCCTGACATAACCAGACATACTAGTTTGCCCGTTAGATGATTCTTATACTAGCAAAATTTGTGGCAGACTTCCTGGGCCAGCTCCATTTAGTCCTATAGTCACACTTTAGTTCTGATCCTATTCACTTCCTGACTCTTGACTATACCTCTTATTTAGGTCTTCATTTACCGAATGTCCTTGATAGTAATCAAGCTGTATTTCTTGTCACATACACATACATGAAGGGTCACTCTTTGATGGAAAACTAATTAAAATCAGAATAAAGAAGATGAAAGCATCCTTCTGAAAAATGATATATGTCAAGAGATATTTGCAAATATTTTATTGAGGAAGCCTAGGGAATACTCCAATAGGATCACAATGGTGTCCTTAAGTCTGGAATGTAACTAAAGCAGTTGTTAGAGAAGGCAGACTGCATAAAAAGGGAGAAGAATGAGAATTTTCAGTGTTTATACTACATTATTTAGTGGACACTGCTCCCTTGTCCAGAAGGAAAGGTCTGCCCTACTTATTTAGACAAAAATGTCCTTTTCTTAGAGAAAGGACAATTTACCTGCTAATGATTATCTAATGTAATTGTGCCTCTGTGGGGTTTTTTTTTTTTTTTAATCAAGCAGTTCATCTATAACTTAGTGTCCTGAGAAGTCATACATCCAGGATCAGTCATGATCCTTGATTCAGGCCTCTTTGTCATTGTATTAAATTGGGGCTAAGATTTTTATTTTATTTTATTTTATTATTTTACCTTATTTTTATTTTTATTTTATTTTATTTTAATTTTTAAGCTGTCTCCTATGAGTTATCCTAATGTTAATTCCCTAGAACATGAAATATTATCTATAGATAAGCTGATCAAGTATAGTTTCTTTTTTTTCTTAATTTAAAAAAAATTTAAGATTTTATTTATTTATTTGAGAGAGAGAGAGACAGCAAGGGAGAGCATGAGTTGGGGGGGGGCAGAGGGAGAGGGAGAAGCAGGCTCCCCACTGAACAGGGAGCCTGACGTGGGTCTCCATCCCAGGACCCTGGGATCATGACCTAAGCCAAAGGCAGACACTTAACCGACTGAGCCACCCAGGTGCCCCTCAAGTGTAGTTTCTGATCAGAAAACCTGATGGCCCAGTATACTAAAATGATACAACACTAGAGACCAACATAGGAGAGCCTGTTGAGAGCAACTAGCAAGACTTTCTCTCAAATATTTGACATCTTAAGTGCATGATTCTTGAGATAGGAGCCTACCGAGGTCTCTACCTGAAATCCTGGACTGTCACTCCACATGGTCACAGATGGGCTTCTAGCAGCCACCTTGGTTCTGCATGGCATACAATCATAGAGGAGATGGCTGCAGTACGGGGTGGACAGAATCACACGGCAGCACACTGTTGACTGGAACAGGAGTTATTACCTGACTCAATCTGGACAGTTAAAGCTTTTTCTCCAGGAATTTGAAATTTGAACTGAAGGAATTTTAATTGCTTTTTGTGACCAGAATTGTAACAAATTGGGTTAGAAGCCATCAATGGTCATGTGAACTGGGGAGCAGAGAGAAAAAGAAGAAGGTCACAGCCAAGCACTAAGGAAAATTCGAGAAACAGGAAAAAATCCTGTGATGCTCTTGGCAGTTTTCCTATTCTTGATTCTGGTCCTTTCATAGTTCTGGCCGTCTTCCTACTCTTGGGTCTGCAACACAGTCCAAGAGAAACACTGCCTGTTTTTGTTTTTGCTTAAGTTAATTTATGTTTCTAGTACTTACTACAAAAATCTTAACTCCTACAAGTCTATAATATTGAATATTCACCTGATCTTCTTACTCATTAACTCAAGCAGTGGCATTTTTATTTTAATGCATCCCAAAGTCATATGTATCCTAGGGCAAGTCACTTAACAAGATTCTTAATCTGTAAAATGGTATATAACACTTCATAGATTTGTTGTAAGAATGAAGTGAGTTTATATATAAAATCTGAAAACAGTACCAGGCACGCATAGAAAGCACCAAATACATTTAAATTCTATAATTATTTACTCCAATATGATTAACTATATTCTTTTTATGATATTTCTATATGAAAAAGCATATTAGGAATGTTCTTTATGTTTTAGCTTAGCATATTTCCAAAATGGAGTTTTAATTAGTACTTACAAACACTCCACAGATGTATTCATTCATTAATTACTACACTCATTCATTCAAGAAACAAGTTATTGGACACTTAATATGTTCATGTGTATTTGTTTATAGAAGAATCACTGTTAAGCTATTGGTTAGAAACAATCTTCTTATGTTGTTCAATTTAGGATTTTAATTAATAAGATACTTTCTCTTGAGTTACATCTTATCTGTGTGAATCATCCTTTAGCTTCAGAGAAAAAAGAACCAAGAAAAGATGTTCTTTAGAGATAATTCTGTATCATACAGTTAGATGTCAGTGTTTGTTTAGTAAATAAAAGGAATACAAAGATGATATTTTAAGCTTTATGATTATGCAGGTGATTGAATTATTAAGAAGATGGAGTCCCATTAGGAATGGTTACCTGTACCTTCATCCTGATCATTCTTTAAAAAGAGGGTTCTTTGATGCCCATGAACATTTGTTTTAACTGGCCCACTGAGTATTTAAAGCTTATTCAAAAGGTCACATTTTTGGGCAAGACTTCAGTCATATAGCCCAGATGGGCTAAAATACAAAGGAATGTAAATATGTCAAAGTTTGAGCTGTTAATACTAGAATTTCAGGACTGATTTTCTCAGATGTCGCTTTAATTTTAAAGAATTCCATTTGGAAATGTCATGAATAATTCTCCAGAGACTGAAGTGGATATAAAGTCACCATTATCACCAACAACACACAACAAAAGCCTGGCACAGCACATATCTTTGAGTAGATTTTCCCTGAATAGTTTGAAATGGTACTCCTAAAAACTATTGAAAATATCCCTGAAATCAATATTTGCTTCCCTGGTTCACTGAGAGAGCTATTAAAACAAACTTGGGCACCACGACTTCCTATCAGGGGCTTTCACACCTCATAAGTTGCCATCAGGACACCTTTTGGACACTTTCTAGTCTAGGAGTTTCTAAGATTCAATCTTAAGGCCTTTCTACCCTAATGCCTTCTTCATTTCTTACCCTGTAGATCTCAGCTTTATAAGGTAAAAAAATAGTTTTATAATAAATATTTTGTAATATACTCTTTACCTTTCTGGAATGAAATTAATAGATGACAAAACTATCAACAATGTAATTTTTAAAATCAATGTAATATCCTAACTTTGAAAATTTTAAGAAACACAAGGGAAGTAATTTTATTAAAATAATGTGCACAAGCAGAGTAGAATATAAATGATTCCATGTGATACCTGCTCCTGAATATCTGGGAAGATATTTAAAAGTTGAATGGGACAACTCTGCATTTACAGAACACTTAGCATTTATTATTTTCACTCACTAAATGCCTTACCACACTCATATTTGATATAACCCAAAAATGCCCTCCAAAAAATTCTGAAATTCCCCCTAGTACCCAGTACTACTCTTGTTGCTAACCATTACCTTTTCCATTTCTAAAAGGAAATTAAACCATAATTCCAACTGACAACAGTTTAGTTTATAATAAAACCATTTATCAATAGTCCTTTCTATTGTTTGTTAATATCATATCACCATTTTTAAAAATTCTATCAGTAATTCCCAGCTTTCCAAAATACAGAGACATTATTTCTCAAAAGTTACTTGTTATTTTTTATCTGAACGATTGGCAGTGGTTTCAGGCACAGGAACAACATAATACAAGTACTGATTTTTTAGGAAATGGCTAAACTCTATTGCAAGACTTTGGGAGATTATACAAGTCTTGATGTACCACTACAAGTTATAGAGTTTTTTAAAAATTTTATTTTTAATAAAATAATCTTTGTAATCTACACCCAGTGTGGGGCTTGAACTCACAACCCCCAAACCAAGAGTCGCATGCTCCACCGACTGAGCCAGCCTGGTACCGCAAGTTACAGAGATTTTTAAAGAGCAAGAACTCTTAAGTGAAAACATTGATGTCTACTGAGAGTTTCTATGCATTGACCTAGTCCTGTTTCCAGATAACCCTGATGTTAAGAGCACCAGAGCAGTCCACACACAAAGAAAAATAATCCTGATGGAATGTAGAAACAAAAGATATGTAAAAAGAGACTTGTTCCAGGTGTCCAAACAGTTGCTTTGCATTATAACCTGACATAATGGAGCATAATGAGCAGTTCTAACTGTAAGGTTGAGAGATATAC
The DNA here is from genome assembly GCF_054177405.1 of Leptonychotes weddellii. Classification (NCBI taxonomy): domain Eukaryota; kingdom Metazoa; phylum Chordata; class Mammalia; order Carnivora; family Phocidae; genus Leptonychotes; species Leptonychotes weddellii. The sequence continues at coordinate 134,357,137 of NC_138373.1, read as the reverse complement.
ATGGAAATTAAGACTGTTTTCAGACTCTGATTTAGTTATGATTGCAAAAAAGCAATTTCCCGTCTTCTAGTTTAGGTAGTGAACTAATGTCTGCGTTTATATCCATATCTCTACCTATATTTATAACTGTTTATTTTCTTGTGGCAGCACATGAGATATTTTAGTGCCTGGAATAAACAAAAATGACCAACTTCAATTATGCAGGCTCTTATCCTTTCAACAATGTAGTTTTTTAGCTGAAAGTGTGGTTGAAGTCAACTGAAGTTTTAACAGGCCCTGGACGACTCTTCCTATTAGTCAGTTACTAAGATAGCCGGATATAAAGAGCAAGTATAGTGTAGAGAGGCAGTAAAACTGTTGATTAATTTTGGACCTACATTGCCTACTTCTTAGCTGTTCAAACATGGGTAAATTACCTAGTTTGAGCTTTAGTTGTTTGTTTTTGTGTAAAATGATGCAATAGTAGTAATTCCTGCATAAATGTCATAGAACTGTAAGGAGATACACATGTAAAGTGCTTAGTTAATGACTAGTACAGGATAAGCACTCAGTAAATATATTTTTTTAAGTTTTAGAATTCCAGTTAGTTAACAGACAGTGTAATATTAGTTTCGTGTGGACAATACAGTGATTCAACAAGTCCATGCAACACCTGGTGCTCATCACAAGTGCACTCTTTAATTTCCATCACCTGTTTCACCCATCCCCCCAACCCCCTCCCCTCTGGTAACCATCAGATTGTTCTCCATAGTTAGTCTGTTTCTTGGTTTGCTTCTCAGTCTCTCTGTTTTTTCTTTTGCTCATTTGTTTTGTTTCTTAAATTCCACATATGAGTGAAATCATATGGTACTTGTCTTTCTCTGACTGACTTATTTTGCTTAGCATAATACTCCCTAGCTCTATCTATGTTGTTGCAAATGGCAAGATTTCAATTTTTTTTTATGACTGAGTAATATTTCATTGTGTGTGTGTGTGTGTGTGTATACACACACATACACATATGTTCTTTAGATACCATATCTTTATCCATTCATCATTCGATGGATACTTGGGCTGTTTCCATAATTTGGCTATTGTAGATGCTGTTGCTATAAACAATAGGGTGCATGTATCCCTTTGAATTAGTATTTTTTTTTCTTAATTCTTTGGGCAAATACCTAATAGTGTGATTGCCCAAATCACATAAGGTAGTTCTATTTTTAACTCTTTGAGGAACCCCCATACTGAGTGGCTGCACCAGTTTGCATTCTCACCAATAGGGCAAGCGTGTGCCCCTTTCTCTACATCTTCACCAACATTTGTTGTTTCTTGTGTTGTTGATTTTAGCCATTCTTACAGGTGTGAGGTGATAGCTCATTGTAGTTTTGATTTACATTTCCCGATGATAAGTGATGTTGAGCATCTTTTCATGTTTCTGTGTGGCCATCTGTATATCTTCTTTGGAAAAATGTCTATTCATATCTTCTGCCCATTTTTAATTTGATTATTCATATTTTGGGTGTTGAGTTTTATAAGTTCTTTATGTATTTTGCATACTAACCCTTTATCAGATATGTCCTTTGCAGATATCTTCTCCCATTCCATAGTTTCCCTTTTAGTTTTGTTAATTGTTTCTTTGGCTGTGCAGAAACATTTTATTTTGATGTAGTTCCAATAGTTTATTTTTGCTTTTGTTTCCCTTGCCTCAGGAGATGTATCTAGAAATAAGTTGCTACAGCCAATGTCAAAGAAGTTACTGCCTGTGTTCTCTTCTAGGATTTTATGGTTTCAGGTCTCACTTTAGGTCTTTCATCCATTTTTGAATTTATTTTTGTATATGGTGTAAGAAAGTGGTCCAGTTTCATTTTTTTTTCATGTTGCTGTTCAGTTTTGTTGAAGAGACTTTTTCCCACTGGATATTCTTTCCTACTTTGTCAAAGATTAATTGACCGTATAATTATCGGTTCATTTATGGGTTTTCTATTCTGTTCTACTGCTCTCTGTGTCTGTTTTTGTGCCAGTACCATACTCTTTTGATTACTACAGCTTTGTAATATAACTTGAAGTCCAGAATGCTGATGCCTCTAGCTTTGTTTTTATTTCTCTCTCTCTTTTTTAAGATTTTTTATTTGAGAGAGAGAGCAAACACAAGTAGGGGGAAAAGACAGAGGGAGAGGGAGGAGCAGAATCCCCACTGAGCAGGGAGCCTGATGTGGGGCTCAATCCCAGGACCCTGGGATCATGACCAAGCCGAAGGCAGACACTTAACGAACTGAGCCACCCAGGTGCCCTTGTTTTTCTTTTTCACGGTTGCTTTAGCTGTTCAGGGTCTTTTGTGGTTCCATACAAATTTTAGGATCATTTGTTTTAGCTCTGTGAAAAATGCTGTTGATATTTTGATAGGGATTGCATTAAATGTGTAGATTGTTTTGGGTAGTACAGACATTTTAACAATATTTTTTCTTCTAATCCATGGGCAGGGAGTATCTTTCCATTTCTCTGTGTTATCTTCAATTTCTTTCATCAGTGTTCTATAGTTTTCAGAGTACAGGTCTTTCACCTCTTTGGTTAGTTTTATTCCTAAGTATCTGATTGTTTTTGGTGCAGTTTTAAATGGGATTTATTCCTTAATTTCTCTTTCTGCTGCTTTATTATTGGTGTATAGAGATGCAACATATTTCTGTACATTGATTTCGTATCCTGTGACTTTATGGCAGGATATCAGTTTATCAGTTCTAGCAGGTTTTTTTTTTTTTTAAGATTTTATTTATTTATTTGACAGAGAGAGACACAGCCTGAGCTGAAGGCAGACGCTCAACGACTGAGCCACCCAGGCGCCCCTGGGTTTTCTATATATAGTATCATGTCATCTGCAAATAGTGAAAGTTTTACTTCCTTGCCGATTTGGATGCCTATTATTTCTTTTTTTGTCTCATTACTGTGGCTGGGACTTCCAGTACTATGTTGAATGAAAGTGGTGAGTGGCTATCCCTCTTTTTCTAGCACTCAGTATATATTAATTAATATTATTAGTTGGTTCCTCAGTTTCATCAAGTTTTATTTTTAGATAAAATCCTAGAGGATAAAAAGGATATGGTTTGAATGGAATACCCTTTAGGCCAGTTTGTGACCACTCTGGTTGGGGTACCATATGATTGTATAACCTGTGTGTATTTAAGATTTTTGATTCCACATGGCACGTAAGTGTGAAACAGAGTAAAATGGGTCTAAAGGGTGGTTTCTCTGTTGGTAAATCTCTTTTCAGAAAGATTCAGCAGTCCCTCTAGTGATTTGTGATAGGACTAAAGACTAGTGGGACTATTTCTGAGTTAGTCCTGGGAAAGGGGAACAGACCAAATCTATGATCGTGTGGTAAAAAGAGCTCACCCATCCAAAACTTTATCACCTATAGCCTTGGTTTCCTGATCCATAATCCCATGTTCCATGTAGCTACTTGGAAAATACATGCTAGTTGAAAAACATGTACCTGGAAATGAGTTATTCTAAGACAAGATGGAGATCAGACAAAGCAGTTCACCTAGGTTCATATAATAAAAGATGAACAACTTTAGGTTGCAGCTAACTTAAAGTGTATCGTTCTTCATCACTGCTTACCTTAAGTGGGGAATTTTATGGATTCTTTTAGGAGAAATCGGTTATTTATTGGTGGTCATGGAATTATATGAAGTCGACACAAAAATAAATAGCAAAAATATTTTATGTTTGAACTTCCACCAAATGAGTTTAATTTGTATGCAGCCAAAGTCCTGGAGACCGTGCATTGCATACGGCAGCTTTGCCCCACATCAGAAACACTCTAGAGATCAAAACAAAATCAAGTTCTGAAGGAATTCTCTTATTCTCCTTCTTAATATACCTGTTTTTGTTTTCTCCATGGTTGTGTCCATTCAAGGCAATATAAAAATCTGTGGACACTATTGACATTTGAGTGACTCCATCTTAACCTTTGAAGTAGGAGTGGTAGTTAATGAAACTGTGGAAAGTCTGACATCTGAGGAAGAGTCTGCGATTGGAATCTGAAAACCTGAAGCTGTGCTGAGAATGAAGGACCTTTGTAAGCTTTCAGCCTCCCTCTTGCAGAGGGGTGTGATTGCTGTCACAGGATTGGATTTATGTGGCGACATTTCCCCCTCCCTTTGTATGAGACCAACATGAAGATCATTGATTGTCCTCGTTAAGCCTGCCTGAGCCAAAGGACAATGACCTTTCACATGTTCTATCATCTGTGGGGTGGGTTTGTCCCAGTCTTCTTGCTTTGTTTTCTCAGGGAAGGAAAATCCAGAGCCAATCAAACTGTAAGATCCTGACTGGGTTAAAGCCAGGCCGGGGTTACTTAAGCAGCGCTAACACTTCCATAGATCATTTCTGTGACAAAGACTGAAAGGAGAATAGAAAATAGCACAACAGGATTCAATTCACGTGGCAAAAGGAAATTGTGCAAAGTTTAATCCATTCCTATCACAGTCTCAAGATTGTAATCTCCTTGGATGCTGAGCCTAGGAAAGACTTTTTTCTACAATACGCATCATCAAGTTGCTTTAGAAGCGGTGCTGCGGGCTGGAGCGAGGCGGCACAAGTTATATAACATGCAATTTAAGATAATGGCCTTTGAAAAGGAGAAATTAATATAAACAGACGAGGCCAACAAAGCTTCAGTCATCTAGAAGGTAGTTTCCATCACCACTGACGTTAAACAATATCACCCCCACTGAGCTTACACTATGTTTATTATCATTTAATTTCTTGCCCAAATCGGCACTTTCTTATCATGATGTCTCAGGGATTGCAGGCTCTGTTATGACTACAATTGGTAGAAAAATGCATTCATCTAAGTGAGTAACAAGATACAAAAATTGAGCTCTCTATCTTAACCTTTTGTGGCTTTAAACATTCTACTAACAACATTAGCAAAAATGGAAGCTATAGCGTTTCCATAATTATCCCAGCACTGGCTTTGTTCTTATAATGATAGAATCCATACTTTCAATTTGGAGTGCTTAATAATAGCAGCTGTCTTGTCTGCTCAACTGTGGGGTTTTAGGACTCCCATAATTATTCATTTTCACTCACTTGACAGTGGGCGTTTCCTTGTAATATTTCAGGCCACATCAGAAGATAGAATTTTAAAATCCTTTTAAGTGTTCTGCTATACATAACAATATTGAATTATGCATTAATAAACCAAATTTAATTGACTTGGAGGTGCATAAGCCCTAATTAACACTATACCTCAATACTAAAACTGATTGCCACAAATCAGCAGACAAACACAAATGCAGGCGTAATGATTATACCGTTAATGTATGAAAGCCCGATGTCTCTTGGTCCCTAAAACCACACGCTCTGTTTTTTTCTTCACCTTCTGCCTTGCTCATTCCTTCCTCATATATTTGCTACTGGCTTTCCTTCTCCTCCTTCTCTTATTTTTCAAAACATTTCATTTTGGAATAATTTTAGATTTATGGAAGAGTTGCATGGATAGTACAGGAATGCCGCTTTTTGCTGAGCCCTCCTCTTATTTTTTACTGAAGTTTATTAACGGGTAGCTGAAAGATAAAGGGGAAAAACAGAAACCTACCCACAGAAAATACAAATGGCACTCCGTCTTTCTGATATGCATTGAGCTAATTACGATAATAAATAAAATATGAATATTGGGAATAAACCGGGTAAATCATTTTTCATTATTATGGAGTCTAAATGAACGGGCTGTTTTGTAGTGAGAGGATACAACATACATGCATACATGTACCGCTGCAAACAGCAGTGTGCTTTATGATGATGGGTGAAAATTATATGTTTCTGAGTGTGTTTACATGTGCTGAGAGTGTGGTTCCAAAGATGAGGAAGGTAGTTTACGTGGCGAGGCTGCAGAGATGCTGGAGATGATAATTGAGAGAGGGAGGTTTTTATGATATAATAAGGTGCAGAGTGTGTATGAGAGAGTAGGGACAGGGTGAGTGAGTGGGGGATGGGCAATAGTTATACGATGCTTTCAGGACCCTTATGCCTGCATTGGTAGACTCTTTAATGGTTTTTCATGTGAAGGAACAGCTTCCAGGGTTAGTGCAGAGGTAAAGCCTCCCATTGTGTGTGGCAGTCTGTATTTAGTCTGAACAGTTCATCCTGATTTTTTAAAAAACACAGTATCCTATATATATACATATACATACATATATATGTATTATATATACATATATATGTATATAGTATACAATTATAAAGTGTACATTTAAATTTTATAATTGAAAATGACTAAAATAACCTTTATTAAATCTTTTAGTCCTTCCACTATATAAAATTTTGAAAATTCTTAATAGTAGGAGGAAGAAATGACCTATCATAGATAGTGACTCTGAATAATTTAATGCATTTTACTTTCAATTTTATTTTATTCATTTTTTTCTAAATTGTACCTTATAGTTATTTTAAATTCTCTTTTGTTGTTGTTTTTATCTTTTTTTAAGTCATTTTGTTTTTCACATCCAGTCATGAGACGGGGGCTTTAAACAATCCACATACAGTGCCATATCTTTCTTAAACCATACAAAAATATTATAGAAAATGCCTCTCACTATGCGGAGGCACACATGTAGATGTGACCACTGAAAAGCATTAAAGAGACACTTCCAAAGATAGAAAGTTTCTACTGACTCCCAAACACATCTTCTGCTATGTTCCCTACTGAAGGACAGGTATTGTTTTATAAGTGCAATCTAAGAACTCTTGATGCTAAATGTAAACTCTCTTCTCACCCATGCCATTTTGACTTAGAGCTATAGCTTTTCTTTTTTCATGATATCTATATCCATACTTCTCAGACTTTATCCGTCTTTACCCTATTGGTACAACCCCTAACACCATGATCAGTCAAAATGTTTATTGGTTAAATAAATAAATTTATTTATAAGGAGGGTGTATCAGTCAGTGTTCTCCATAGAAACAGAACCAATGGGAGGGAGGAGGGAGAGAGAGAGAGAAAGAGAAAGCAAAAGGTTTATTAGGAAGGATTGGCTCATATGATTATGGAGGCTGAAAAGTTCCGCAGTCTGCCCTCTGTAAGCTGGAGGCCCAGGATAGCTGGTGGTGTAGTTTTACTCCAAACCCCCAAAGGATTGATAACCTGGGAGCCAGTGGTATAATTTGCACTCTGAGTCAGAAGACCCAAGAACCAAGAGAGCCAATGTCAGAGGACAGAAGAAGATTGATGTCCCAGCTCTAGTAGAGCAAATTCTTCCTCTACTTTTCTGTTCTATTCAAGCCCTCTATGGATTGGATAATTCCCACCCACATTGGGGGGCGGTGATCTTCTTTACTTAGTCTACCAGTTCAAATGCTAATCTCTTCTGGAAACACCTTCACAGTCAAAACTAGAAATAATGTTTTTACCGGCTCTCTGGGTATCTCTTAGCCCAGTCAAGGTGACACATAAAATTAACCATCGCAGAGGTTTAGTATTAAAAATTGTCCAGAGAAACGGAAGCAGGGTGACAGACTGTTCAAAGATGCCAGAATTACTAAATTATTCTAAGAGCAAAGACTGGTCAGGACGTCGGCCGTGATCCCATTTCATAGCAGTGCCATTAAAACATTTAAGAAACATCAGTTAATTGAGTTATGCTACACAGTTCTTGTGTCTACGTCTTCAGAGAGTCACCTAGGATATAATAAAACCTACTTTCCCTGGATATTAGAACCAGAGTGGGAATCAGGAATCAGCCTCAAGTTTACTAGATGCTTGGCAGCATTCCAGTGGACATCTCAGTAGTTTGAGGATAGCTGCGGTGTATAAGCATGTCCACATAAGTGTATTTAAATGTAAATGAGAAACAAACATCATGTGCTATTTTCAGGGAGAGACGAGCATATCATGGAATGACACCAAGTAGAACAGGGTGTTGCGGCTCCAAAGTCTGGAAAACTTTGGCTTTTGTTAGTAAATATCGTGATCTCAATATAGGTACAATAGTAAAATTAAATAATAAAACAAAAACATAAAGTAAAATAAAATGAAGCAATTTATATGACCTAATGTAACTCATTCAGGTCAAAAGCACAATAATTTACTGAGAATCTGCGGCTCCCGTGGTCTAACAGCCTCAAGAGCATTTCTCTAAACCTGTGGTTCAAAATATTCATTTCAATTTAATAAATATCTATTTAGTACTTATGATGTGCCAAGAACCATATGAGATGCTGGAGATAAAATACTGCATAAGACAACAGAGCATACAGGTCTATGGAGCTTATCCTCCAACAGCAAAGTGAACATTAAACGTACAATTACAATGAAAGGTGATTGTCGCTATGACAGAAGTGCTGGATTAAGTAGAGAAACAGAGCACAGTTGTGCATAATTGCGGTGTTAGGGAAATCTTCCCAGGCAAAGTGACAGCCAAGCTACAACCTAGACTACAGGTAAGGTTTAACCCATTAAAGCTGGGATAGCAGGATGAGAGAGGGGAGCAAACAAAACGAAATCTAGCTGAAAAGAACAGCATATGTAAAAGCTGTGAGGACTGAGTGATGTGTGTCTATTCCCTATATTTTAAGAAACGGAGCAGTAAGAGAGGAGACTGGAGAGCTAATCAGGCCTTATTTTCCATATATTCTGTGGGAAGTTAATAGGTGGCATAAAAAATACTCGAATAAATCAAGGAAACATGCGCCATTCCCACAGGACTTCTCAGAGCCTTTACTGTGTTAATATGCACCACTAATCTCCAATGTTTAGAGGTCCTGAAATAAATCCCTATCTTACTGTTGTTGCACTTTTGAATTAGCTGTCTGTAGGAAGTTAGAGCTGTGACCACCTCCCCTTTCTCTTTAGTCTGGAGAAGAAAAAAATGGAGATCAAATGAAACTTAGGTAGCAGTCCATGATTTCTTGCTCTATTTCTGCTGGACGGTGTGTCTCACCCACTGTGCAATCCTGATTCATTCCAAAACCTTTATTTCTTTTAAAAGTGAGTTATTGGTATACATATTAATCTCCATGCAAAGTTCACAGTAGATAGAAACCATCTACCCCCCATAATGAGTTTTACCTCATTCCTAAAGGAGTGTTTTCCTATATTGGGTGCACATTTTAAAGGCTTTGATGTATTCTTCTCCAGAAGCTTATTTTATTTGGCAGCCACAGCAAGCCCACCACAAAATGAATGAATGAGTAAATAAATATATAAATAAATAAGAATATAGGCAGCATGTTCCAAGAGCTGTACATCTTCTTGACAGAAAATCAATATACAGTGGGCCTGGAAATCGAGACCGTAGAGCTAAATTTTTGTTTACCTTCCAGATAGCTCCAGTTTCTGCTGTCATCAGGATGGTAAAAAGAGAGCTTCCCCACTTTCCCATCTCATAAAACCCTTTATAGGTCATGACAAGCCATTTACGATTATGTTCACTCAAATCTAAATTCTGCCCAAATACAGTTGACAGACCGCAGACAGTTAAGTGATGGGAAAGGTACAAATACATTCTGTGTATGATAATTATTTATTGATCTGCATAGTGCAATCTATTTGGACTGATAGAACAAAGGCATGAATATGTTGAGAGCTCATAATAATAATATTGAGAACAACATGGACAAGAGCATCTCCCTAGCATGTGTCAGAGTTTCAGTGTTCTTGCTGGAAAAGTAAGATTTCCTTCTGTTTCAGTTCCTTTTAACAGACAGATGTTTAAAAACTAGTGGTTTCTGTTTTCACTTCCAAATCCAGATTCAGGAAAGTTCTTTGAAAATATATATTACCCCTACAGCCACTGTATCACAACCCCATTACTGGTGTTGTGTAAAATGTATAAATTAATTATAAATTAAGATTAAAATTTATAGTAACTTAAAAAATCAGCGTTTCTTTAAATATAAATTAGCAAAGGTCCATGACAATGAAACGCTGTTTGGTTCTCCCATTTATTTTAGAAATGGCGGTCTGACTTCTGTTTTAAGCAAAGCTGTCTTTGGCCCGTCATTGCAATAGTCCAGCCCAGGACACATGGCTGCATGGTGCCATTATGATCCAGTCTGTTGAGCAGAACTCCAGTGGGTGTCTCATAATTCTCATAAGGCAGGAACAGCACCCTGTCTTTAAATCCAGAGGCATAAGTAAAAATAATCTATGTGCCCTATTTACCATTATATTAGTCCCAAATATTTTTTTTTTAAAGATTTTATTTATTTATTTGAGAGAGAGAGAATGAGAGACAGCACGAGAGGGAAGAGGGCAGAGGGAGAAGCAGACCCCCTGCCGAGCAGGGAGCCCGATGCGGGACTCGATCCCGGGACTCCAGGATCATGACCTGAGCCGAAGGCAGTTGCTTAACCAACTGAGCCACCCAGGCGCCCTATTAGTCCCAAATATGAAGGTGTCCAAGACTTATTTGCCAAGCCTGTTCTATTCTAGTAAGTCTGAATTAGGTTCCAGGAATCTTTTTTATTTTTGGTAGTATTTCAGGTAGTTCTGATGCAAGTGCTCCTCCAGCTTTGAGCTGTTCACCTTTGTATCCTTGGTACCCAGCATATGGCCTAATACATTTCAGGTGGGCTTTGCCTTAGAATTAACACACGTTAGTTTATGCTCAGTGCATTTGCCAGAACTAGCATGTAGCCCTACCAAACTGCAAGGTGCCCTGGGAGAAGAGAACTGATAGTGATGAAAATTAGGGATCACTATCTCAGGGAGTAACACACAAGAGCCATTTTTTCATGGGTTTTTTAAATGACTTTTTAGGTAATGCTCAAATACCATCCGTGGACTGTTCTACTCCAGCCCCCCCGTCATGGCCTCCGGTACAGCTCAACCAATACATAGGCCTTGCTCTTATGGAAGAGTCAGTGAACGACAAGATCACATAATAAGCACAATATTTCTGCAGACGTCCCCACAAAGGCTTACATTAGTAAAGCATGATATAGTACTCAGTACTGTACTCAACTGGTACTCGAGTACTAAGGCCGGAGTTTTAGAGTTACAAAGTGTACTTAGTGAACTGAGCACATAGTAGAAAAGTCTCCAAGAGCATATGGTTGATGCTTACATACTGCACAAAAACACTTGCATATTTAACTCAAATGACTACTAATTCTTCCAGAACTGATGTCAGTATTTTGTATGTCAGATAGCACTGTGGATTGGGAAACTATTTGATTTGTCTGTGATACACTCAAAGAAGAGGGAGAGGAAGAAGGTTCACGTGTAATTGTTGTTACACGGGAATAGAATAGAAAGCCAGTGGACAGTTTTTTTTTTTTAAAAGATTTTATTTATTTATTTGAGAGAGAGAGAATGAGAGACAGAGAGCATGAGAGGGAGGAGGGCCAGAGGGAGGAGCAGACTCCCCGCCGAGCAGGGAGCCCGATGCGGGACTCGATCCCGGGACTCCAGGATCATGACCTGAGGGGAAGGCAGTCGCTTAACCAACTGAGCCACCCAGGCGCCCGCCAGTGGACAGTTTTAAAAATTGTCTTAAATACAAAAGAATAGGTAAACTGATGTTTAAGATCAGTCAAAAATTGATTTTTTAAGAAACTGAAGCCTACAGTTGTTTTCTTACTATATGCAGACTATAACAACTAGTTACACATTTAGCTTAAAAGCAGTATGTTTTCACTCCAGAGTTTTAAGTAAATGGTTAAAAATACTTGTATTACAAAAGTAATATATGCTTTTAAATAAAATTCAAACAAAATAAAAGGAAAAATTGAAAATCTCTTCTCACTTCTTCCTTTCCAAATTCCAGATGTTAAAGTTTTGTTTCTTGACTTATATCCTTCCAAACTTTAGATATATATATGCAAATATACCCCAATAAGCAAGAACTAGCACTTATATTTATCCGCATATTATGAATACATATTGATCTGATCTAGACCTCAAGTAACATGAAAATAGAGGAGGGTCAGTAGTTCCTCAGTTTTATCCCTTGTACCAAACACAGTATTTTTGTACACCATAGATCCTTAGTTGATCATCTAATGAATGAAAGACTTTTCATCTTCTTTTTCTTTTTCTTTTTTTTTGAAAGACTCTTAAATTAACAATACATCTTAGAGAGTTTTTCACACAAGCCTTATTCTTTTTAATGGTAGTATAGTATTCCATAGTGCAAATGTGCTATAATAATTTAAAATATTTTCTATTGATGGGTATTTGGGTTCTTCCTATTCTTTCACTGTTACAAACCAGAAAAAAAAATTATGCATCATCTTTGTTCACTAGGATGGATATTTATGTAGAATGCAACCCTGGAAATGAAATGTTTAGGTCAAAGTCATGAACATTATCAATTTTAATAGACATAAGTATAATGGTTCTCTACTTTTTTGGGAGAGTCACAGAACCATTTGACAATGTGATGAAAATCAATGTATCTTTTCTGAGTAAATGATACAGATGTCTCATATAATTTCAGAAGTGTCTAGGCATAACTCCTATGTTAAGAACCTCTCTTTTAGAGTGTTACATTAAAAACCGAGGTTGATTTTGTCATAAATGATCTCAGCTTTTCGTTGCAACATGGTTGGCCAGCTTTCCTGCAGAAAACTGATGTTCTCTGAAAAGAGACTTAGAAGATCTTGAGATATGACATCTCATTTGTCTCATGCAGACTTTAAGCTCAGTTTACCCAATTTCAAAGGAAATGCTTCAGCGTCAATGCAGCAGTGTGACTCTAAGATCTCCTACACTATGTCACATTAAAATCCTAGGGTAAGCCATGATTTCATTTCCTGCTATAAGTTCCTTATCTGCTCCAGTCACAGTGATGCTACAGAAATGTTTAAGAAAAAGGGGAACACAGTCTGTTTCCAGGTAGATTGCATCAGGTTGAATTAAGTAAGAACTTTAATTTTGCCCAGCCCAAACATGAGAGTCACACTGAGTCATACAAGAAGACAGTTACTAATAGTGAGGGGAATGCTTGGTCAGCAGACACGCAGAACCCGACTTCCCAGGGAGCAACTCATACCTGCCCAGTATGGGCCAGCTGGGCGAAAGCAATCACAGTTTTATAATTCTGAGCTGAAATCAAAAGAAGAAACTCTAAGGTACCCAGGACATCAACTCTCCTTCACAGACACACCCCAATTCTTTAGTTCTCTACACTCGTTCGTTTCTCTTAAAGGAACAACAATAACAACAATAAAATTAATTAATCCTCCTGTCCATTTTCAGAGAAAACAAAGTGTAAGCTAGGGGAAGAGATGTAAGTTTCAGCTGCCCTCAAGAGGAAGGATGTTTTTTATTTAAGGGACTGTGACTGATTTACATGAGAAAAAAGTACTCTTGGTTTACTCAGCTACAAATGATAGAGAGGTCTTTTCTCATTTTACTTCTGAAAGAGGAACATTTGGATATTGCAGAGAACTGACTTTGACATCTTTAGAAAGTGGAATCACTTGGCTGGGCTCATTTCCTGGTTCCTGTGTTTTCATAGCACAGAGTTTCAAAGACAGTGTAAAGGCAACACACACTTAAAATTCTTGGTCTCCATCAAAACAAATCTGCCATTTCCTGCTTCACTTTTTTAGTGAGGCTCATTATAGTCCTAAATTTGAACCTCGTTAGAGAATAAAATCTACACCTGTCTTTAGAGCATTCCTAAAAACTAACACTCTCCCATTGTATAGTAAATGCTACTATATGCAAACTTGAGATCCATAATTAATATCACTGAATAAAAATGTTACCAGACTTGAGTTTTAAACTATGAAAGAAAAAGAGTGTAAATTCCCTCTTCACTGCCCTTTAAGAAATCTAATTGAAGTTCAATTTAGGAGGAAACAGGTTAATGCCAATACAAAATTTTAATCTAGACCCTTGTTACACAAAGGGTGCTTTCTAGCATCAGCATCACCTTCAAGCTGATTAGAAATGCACAATCTAGAGGGATGTCTGGGTGGCTCAGTTGGTTGAACATCTGACTCCTGATTTCAACTCAGGTCATGATTTAATGATGGGATGGAGCCCCACTTGGAGCCCCATGTCTCGCTCTGTGCTCAGCACAGAGTCTGCTTCTCCCCCTCCCACTGCTCCCCCCCGCCGCATGCATGCGCGCTCTCTCTCAAATAAATAAATTAAATTTAAAAAAAAATAAATGCAGAACCTAGAGCCCTATCCTAGATCTACCTGTTCTTGATATGCATTTTTACAAGGTCCCCAGGTAATTTGCATTTTTACAAGATCCCCAGGTAATTTGCATATACATCAAAGGTTAAGAAACACTGATTTGGGCCACTGTTATAGAGCTACCTAGAGATGAAAAACATTTATCCCCTAAAACACACCATTGTGTGACTAACGCCAGCTACCACAGGTACAGCATTTTGACCTTAACATCCGGTTTTGCTTTCTGTGGATTCAGTTACCACTGGTAACTGTGATCCAGAAGCAGATGATCCTCCTGACGCAGCAGCATCACACCTAAGGCTACATCACAAGGCCTGTGTCATGCACCGCATTTCAGATGAGTACAGTACAAAAATGTATTTTGAGAGAGATAATACTATCTAAGGTTTCAGGCATGCACTGGAGGGTCTTAGAAAGTGTCCCCCCAAGGAAAAGGGGTGACCACTGTATTTATAGCCCTAAAGATTACAGCACACCACATTAAATATCTGAGCAGGTCAGGTATGGAAGAGTGTGTCCTTGAGGAAATCTAATCAGAGAAGGAAATTCAAATACACACCCAGGTTCTTTGTAGCTATGTTAAGATCCATGTGCAGAAAACGTTACTGCAGAATGACCAAATGAAGACAAGAGTATGAATAAACTAAAACCAGAAGCTTTATTTGCAAAAAATGTTAAGGACTCAAAATAATAAAAACAGGATCACTTCGTTTTAGCTTAATATATTTATATTGCTAATTTAATTTATTATCAATTAAAATTAGTCTTTAGTAACTTTTATAAATTTAGGCCCAAAGTAAGTATGCTATTTTTTGTTTTCTTTTTTTCTTTCTAAATACAGTCTCTGGAAAGAAATACTAAAACTTTAATTCATACTTTCAATAAATACTATTAAATGCCAGATACTCCTTTAGGTATTTGACATACATCACTGGGGAGCTTTGTGCAGTGACAGTATCGTAGCCAATGAGGTTTATCCGAGGTGCCATTATTGCTAATTGACATACATCACTGGGAAAAACAAAAAGCAAAAAACAAGAAAAACATGTCTACCTTTGTGGAGTTTACATTCTTGTGGGGAAAGAGAGGCAATAAATACAAAAAAAAAAAAAAAGTAGATTATGTAGTGGATTGGAAGTGATAAGTACCAAGAGTGGGTAGAGATTTGCAATTTTAAATAGGAGTATCAGTTGTAAAAGTACCATTTGAGCAAAACTTGAAGGAAATGAGAAAAGCAGGAGAAAGTAGAGGGAAGACCAGTTATTTTGGCCAGTGGATGATAAATGTCAATCTCTTCTATATATTTACTATTCTGCACTTAAGAAAGAACAGGGGAAGAAAGTGTCCTTCTCCTAACTTGTAATATAATCAGCAAGCCATGGCCTTCACAATAGAGGAAAACTCCACTCTGTAATTTTATATATCATTCTTTCTGGTTCAGCCAGGAGTGAACACAGAATTTATTTTTCAGTTGCATCTGAATGCACAAAAATGGCATTCTTATTTTAAATATAGTTACATCTAGAAATTAAATACATGGCAATAACTTTATTATGTGCTTACTATGTACAATTTTTTTTTTCTGATCTTGGAAGGAAGTACTATTTTCCTTATGTTAAAGACAAGATAACACAGGGTCTGAGATGATGAATCATGCCCCAAAGTTAGAGAGCTGTGTTAGTGATTCAGGCAAGAATTAAACTTAGTTCCCTCAGAAGCCAAAGTCACAGTTGTTTACTAAGCCACCATCATGATTTGTTCTCAGTGTTAGACACCTGTAATCTCCAATTTCATTACAAGTTTACTTATAGGATGGACTACACTAATTTCTTACTACAGACTTCATACAGTACCAACAAACACAAAAAGTTGCCACACACACAGCTAAATAATCACTTCATGGCAGCTCAATACTTAAACCCAATAAAACTTGAAGGTCCTAAAGTAGTCTTTACAATAATACTTTTTGCCAGTGTTTTCTATCTATAACTGCTGTCGTGTTCCACACATATAGTTGTTTCCATTGATTGAGGATTGCTCTTTGTATTTCCAGTATATAATTGCATTGCATTAGAATAACATTATTTTAGAGCTGAGAAACAGAGTTCTAGAGAAGTTAAGCAGGACCTGTGTCCCTAAGTTCCATGGTGAATGGAACCCTAGCCTCTTGTCAGAACTCTAAAAACGTCTATGTAAGGGACTCTTGAAAGTACTTGGTGCAGGGAAGTTAAACCATAGCCCATCAGAATGTCGTTAAGTCTAAGGGCTGGGTAAGGAGTGACTATCTTGGACTCTGCGAGCCAGGAAACCAGTACAAAATACCAATCCCACTTCTAGAAAGAGGGCTCGAGAACCAACTACATTGCATGTCAGTACAAAGCTGCCATTCCGGGCTGCCAAGTCCCAGCAAAGGACCTGGTTTGTTTAGGTAACATATCTACATAAATCTATTCTTGCTGAGAGGTGAGGGACATAAAACTTCCTCTCTCAGGGTCTGAAATGACTCTGAGTGTTCCTGGTCATCGTAAGCAGCTAGCAAACTGAGATGAAAAAGAAGACCAAAAAACAAAACAAAACAAAACAAAACCAAAACCAAAAACAGCACTGTGTGTAGTTCTCTAAGTACAATAGCTATTGATAACAGAGACCCTGAGTCATCAAGAATACACTGAAGGAAACAGAGATGTGTGCAGCATATGATGAAAGCTTTTCATTTAAAATTGTTAAACTGAAAGTCTAGGCACTTGATCCGGCAAGTTTTATGAGCCCTACTGGAGAATGCACTTTATGTGGAATTCTCATTTCCTGACAACCCTGGATAGATCAGGCAGAGCTGTGATAATGTTCATCTCTGTGCATTATAATGAAGCTGCCATGGTAACTCTAGAAGTCACTTTAAAAATGTTCAATTTTAAAAGTTCATTTCTTAGAAAAAGATTAGCACAGCTGTAACACTCATAATAATCTAATGAGATTTGAAAAGAACCCTCGGGCAAAAAATATATATAGACTGCTCAGATTTCACAATCGCACAGTCCTTCTGAGAATGACGTGGTCCACCCATGACTTCCCTAATCGATGAAACAAGGGGGATATTAGGTCAGAAGCTTAATTAAATTTTGATGTGTATAACCCAGTAGCAGAACTCATTCAGCTCCAACTTAGCTCAGGATGCTTGCTAAGTAAATCACAGAAGCTGTTGCTTAGAAAATTTTATGTACTTGTCATTTTCATAATATAAGGAGCTAGGTATAATAAATGTTCCTAGCACTAGTTATTTAGGAAAGGTTGACTGTACCCTTTATGACTGGTCACAGAAATTCAGACTGGGAAGGAAACAGATGTGACGCATGGAAATTGGGTACATTTCCAAAATAAAACCCTCCATCCTCAGCCCCATTCACCCCTATGAATTTTTTGAGGAAAAAGACATAAATCAGTGTCCAAGGTCTCTGTACCTTGTTATGGAAAACATCTATCTTTCTTTCTAAGGGAAATTGTAACTTTTTCAAAGTTAAATTGTTTTTTTTTGGAGACTGAATCATGTATGACTGATACAGAGATAGGGCATGTTCAAGTAGCTCCTGTTATCTCTGGGACCTCATGAGCACCAGAAGCATGCATTCCTGGAGGTGTGATGTGATGAGTTTTTGTAGTGGTATATTTAGTTAGAATATCTTTTCCAGTGTTTTCCTTGAAGGCTTTGTAATTTAGGATCAGGGCCCTGGCTACAAATTCAAATAAGTCAAATTTAATAAATCTTCATTAGCAGGAGCCTTTTATGGACATCTGCTAATAAAAGAAGAACCTTAATCTACAGTTAGCATTCCACATTCCTGAGAAAACTGTCCTACAAAGTTTAAATAGTTTTTAACCTCTCAATTGCCTTTTATTAAAGAAACTAAGGTACATGGTCCAGGGGTCATAGAATTCCATTTCCTCACTTAGCTTCACCTTCCAGGACACCCTATAGTGATTTGATCATTAATTTCATCTACTTAGTTAAAGAAAAGAAAAATGGAAGTGTTTGATGGATTCTTCTTCTACCCTCCAGCCCTGACACAATTCCTACCATAGTGAGTTGAAATGATTGTTTGACATTGTGTGGATAAAACAATAGAAATATTTTAAGTCATCTGTTTTGACTTCATGTCAAATCAGCCTTGCCATCAAAACATTATTTTGGCCCTCTCAACAATTTCTAGATATGCTGGTGGTAGTGGAATCAGATAGAGGTGGACAAGTTTCTTTGAAACTGATTATGTTACATACAGTGGAAAAGAAGTGGAAAATCAAATTAGGCCAGTCATCCTGTTTAGTAGACTTAACAGACATGTTTGGTTGTCAAGAGTACCAAGAAATGCTAGCTCAGCCTTCTGCCCTAGAACAGTGACAGGGCTCATTCTGCCTCACAAGTTTGATTTGCATCTTTTGTAAGCATCATGCTATTTCTTGGGGGTGCTTGATGACTCCCATAACATAAAAATTTAGTGACTGAGAAGCTCTCTTTAGCAGGTAGGAGCAAGAACCAGTGAATTCAGAGTCACTGCCACTTCTGTGCTCCATTTTATCCATAAGCTGGCAATGGTGAGAGAAATTCCATCCCAAGCTTTTATAACTAATAGCGACTACCTTGTTCTAGATTATGTTTTAAGTGTTGGACCACAGAGGTGAAAAAGACAGAATGCCTACTTTGAGGGAGCTTGCCTGGGAGTGAAGAAATCACTGTCACAGTGGGAAAAATGGACCCTCTTTCCACTCAGACATTCACATTCATTCATCCCCAGGCATGTCACTTCCTCATTCCACCTGGAAGTTTTCTAAATCTTACACTCGTTTGCCTTCAACCAAACCAACCCCCCTCAATTTTATCAGAAGATCTTATAATTTATTTTATCCACTGAAAAAAATAGCCATGCAGAATCAGAGATTTCTTCAAAATTTATCTTAGACTAACTGCACTCAGTTCCTTTCTTTTGATACTATCCATATCCCTTTGCAAGGCTATTACTCATTTTTTAAATGTCCTCCCTCACACTTATGCTCCAGACTCCTTGTGATCCCTGGACAAAGCTGCCTGTTTCACACCCCAGTGTGTCTGAAATTCGCCACTCAGCCTAGAACATTCTTCCACATTTGTCCTGCAGGGGTGCTATTACTCAACTGTTATAACCCATCTACTGCTCCCTTTTATACCCTGTTCCCTTTTTTTCTTGTATCATTGATTTCTCTTTCTCCACTGAGTCTATATCCTTAGCCCTCAAATATATGTAAATTCTTCTAAAAGAAAGTGACAAAACTCAGATAGTTTTTCTTGAATGTTACTCACTCATCAAATTACTACAATCCTCTCTCCTTATCTATGAAAGATGTACACTCACCAACCGTACTTTCTTTAAAAATATATTACTTAGATCTTTTAAAATTATAAAATGAGTATAGAAAATTGGGGGAAAACATTTAAGACTTATAAGAAGAGAGATAAACACCACTCATAATCCCACCACTTAGAGGCAAATACTGAGATAATGGACAGCAGTATACCAATGGCGTAAGTGAGCAGCCTCCAAAGTTAGACTCAAGGTTTGAATCCTGACTCTATTACATACTAGGTGTGTGACTAGGGTCAAGTAACATCACAGCTCTGTGCCTTTGTTTCCCCTTGTGCAAAATATATAATAGCAGCCCCTCAGTGAATTGCTGTGAAATTAAACAGGTTAACGTAAGTGCATGTGAAACATTTATAATAATTGGCACTAGTTAAAAAAAAAAAGGGATGAATATGTTACTATTTATTTTTGCAGCTGATGTGTGTATTTCTGGTCTTTTCATTGCACATATACTTCAGCAGATTTTTATTTGGGATCTGTACAGATTGTCTAACGACTTGATTTCCCATCTAACTGTGTTGTTTGTATCCACTTCCTAAGCGTCTGTTCCCCTTCATCTTGGTGCCACACGAGCACCAACACTACAGACCAGGCACTTTGTTCCAGGCGCATGGATGGGCACTAATAATACGTGATGAGATCATCCCGAGTTCTCCTCCTTGTTGAAGCTTTTAATGCTATGGACCTTCCCTTATTGATACACTTTTCTTTTCTTTTTTTTTTTTTTTAAAGATTTTATTTATTTTATTTGACAGAATGAGAGAGAGAGCACATGAGACGGGGGAGGGTCAGAGGGAGAAGCAGACTCCCTACCGAGCAGGGAGCCCGATGCGGGACTCGATCCAGGGACTCCAGGATCATGACCTGAGCCGAAGGCAGTCGCTTAACCAACTGAGCCACCCGGGCGCCCCGATACACCTTTCTTAACTTCACTGACACTATTCTCATTGTTCTTTTCCAGAGATCTTAGTTTCCTATGAGATGTATGCCTTCTGCTGATAAGCTGCTAAACATTGTCAGTTCTTTTCCAGAGTGCCAAAGGTATATTTCCTACTCCATGCTCTACCTCTTCTCTTGCATACAGTATATACCCTTCAAACGTAAGACATTCAAAACCAACCTTATTTTCTTAGAAAAAAAAAAAAAACAAAAAACTTTATTCCATTGTACTTCCAATCACAGTTAATGGCATTACCACCTACCCAGCCATCTAAGTCATTCTAAATCATTTTCTTTTCCCTTGAGGATATCCTCACTCAAAGCACTTTATATTGTTGTAAAACTGAACTTTTCTACATCCTCCACACCTCAGCACCCATCTCTCAAATCTGTTCTTAGGCGTATCCCAACCAGTGGTACCCAGATCCACCTGGTTTCCCCAGCCAGAAACATTGGAATTGTCCTCGGTCCATAACTGCACCTCTTCCTCCACTTCAGCCATGACTCCTTGTCACTGTGACCTCCTTCCTACCTACCTCTCTAGCTCCTCTGCCCTGCTTTATCTCAGGTCCTCACACTCCCCTGCCTGTGCTACTGTGACAGCCTCTTGTAGGTTGAATAGTGTTTCACAAAAGTGCGTGCCTACCTGGAACCTCAGAACATGCCTTTATTTGGAAATAGAATCTTTGCAAATGCACTTAGAGTGGGATCCAGGTAAGGTCATACTGGATTAGGGTGACAGTGTCCTGCAAGAAATAGAAAAAGACAGAAAAAGATGCACATGGACACATACAGGGAAGGGGCCATGTGAAGATGAGGCAGAGATCAGAGTGATATTGTCACAAACTAAGGGATACCAGGGGCCACCAGAAGCTGGAAGAAGCAAGCAAGATCCTCTTCTAAAGCTGTCAGAAGAGCATGGCTCTGTTCACACCTTGATTACATTTCTGTTACTTTAAGTCACAAAGTTTGTGGCATTTCGTTATGGCAGTTTGGGAAACTAATATACCTCCCGACCAGTTTTCTCCATCAATCCATCCTCTGTGCTTCTGTCAAAACTTAGATCATACTCTGTCTCTGATCCCTGTCTTTCACTAAAATGCAAACAAGGCTTTTCCCAACCTAGCCTGACATTCCTTTTCTTATTCTCCTCCTGCAAACTTTATAATCTTGACTACCTCTGACCTCTGAACAAAGGTTTTGTCTACACCTAAGTACCTTTCTGAATCCTACCTCTCTGCTTGGAATTCCCTTGTCAGTATTGTCTTTCTCACACTGTTAGTTATTTATCACAACCCAGCCCAGGCATCACCTCTGTGTGGTTCTCATGACTCTTCTTTGTCATGTTCATGTTTTGCTTTTCTTCTATTATTATATTTGTCACACATTAGAATTGTTTGTATTCTCTTATTTATCTTTATAGTCCAACATTTGTGTCAGAGAGCCAAACACATGGTAGATTTTCAATATATGTTTGTTGTGTAAAAGAATCTATTTTCTTATAAATTACATATCATTAAATGTATGTCCGTTTTAATTCCAAAAATCATTTTTGAGTCTTTTTTCCCAATGTGTTGCCTCATCTTGCTTTGCTATCTTGGTTCAAGAGTTCATCCATTTCTTCTAAATGATTTTTCTGCTCCCATGATTGTCTTTCAATTTTGTTTCTTCTTTTGTCATTAACAGAATCTTTCTGAAACCTTCTGTTATCATGTCATTCCCTCAGCTGGAAGCTTCAACAATTTCCCAATAGCTTTAGTGTAAATCATAAACTTTATGCTACAACTTATAAAATTGTTCCAGTCTCTGTTCATCATGAATTCTGTGCTCCATTTTCACTAGATTTCCTACAAATCCTTAAACTTCGTTTATGTTTGTGTCTTTGTATCTTTATTCTACAGCTTTTTCTTCCTGGTGGAATCCTCTTCTTTCTTAGTGGGGTTCAAGTGTCTCCTCCTCTTTGAGATTCTTCTCAGTCTTGGGGTGGCCATGATGTACTGTACTGTTTTTCCTATCTTTCTGTGGAACTCTGTCCCAACATCTTCATTAAAACTCAGTAGAGTGTGACGTAGTTGGTCGTATGCATACTTGTCTGTTTCTCTCTCTCCTCGACACACCGAGATTATAAGACCCTTGAAACGTGGGACCTTCTTTGTAGGCCTGCAAGGCAGCAAAGAGTCCTGATATGCTCAGCAAGTGTTATTTGAAAGTTGGCTAACTCTTTCTCAGTTAAGAAGTTTGCTAATTTGTTTTCAGCCATAACATAGTATGCAAACGAATACATGTGTATAGTTGTAATCGTTAATTTTATGTATTAACGTGACCAGGCCATAATATCCAGATATTTGGTCAAACATTATTCTAGATGTCTCTGTGAAGGTATTTTTTTCTGTCAGATTAACATTTAGATCAATAGACTTTGACTAAAGCAGATTATACTTCATAATGTGGGTGGGCCTCATCCAATTAGTTGAAGACCTTAATAGGAAAAAGACTGACCCTTGAGGAAGAGGAAATTCTGCCAGGAGGCAACCTTTGGACATGAATGACAATTCTTCTCTGGATCCTCAGTCTGTTGGCCTAATCTGAAGATTTTGGACTTGGCAGCTTCCACAGTCAAGTGAGCAATTCCTTAAAATAAATCTCTTTCTCTCTATGCATATCCTATTGGTTCTGTTTCTCTGTAGAACCCTGATGAATACGACAGTTAACGTAGATCTCTTTTCACCTGAAACATTTCATTGATTCCATCTCCACACAAGGTTTCTAACACACAATAACACAAAACAGGTAATAAATACAATCCATAGGCTTAGATTTGGGAATGTTTGTGAAGGTCTATTTGTGGTATAGCCCAGCAGTCCTAGAATTTGAATTCTGGTTCTAGCAGCCAGGTGACCAGGTGTTAAGTTACTTAGGCTCTTGGTTTTCTGTGACTTCTACCTACCTTAGATGATTGCTGTTGTGAGGATTAATGACTTATAATGAAAACATGTAAAGTGCTTAAAACTGCCTGGCAAATAGTAAATACTCAGTGAATCTTAGCTGTCATATTTATGAAGCCTCTCTCTGTTTGCCTAATTGCTTCAGTTCACTTACTTCCCCTTATCAGTTTACTATGAAGAAGAGAGGGATTATATTTGTCTGTAGCTCCTATAGTCTACAAATTGATACATAATAATGTATTAATTACTATAAAATTCAATTATTAAAATTTTTGGTTAGCTTATGTTGCTTGATGTAGTGATATTATATGTATATTCCCAGGTGATATTTTTTGGCTCCTTACTGTTTAAACAATACTGTCTACGTTGATTCTAGGATATAAGAAATGGGGGAAGTTCAAATATACTGGTAAAAATGCAAGATATTTTCATTTATTAAAGCCATAATCAAGATAGAAGGCATTAATTAATTACTTAAGGGAATAAAAATGTTGTTTTTGAGTTTGTGAGCTATTTTTTTCCTGCTGAGGGGTTGCTTGAGTTTTGTTTTTAGTTATAACATATGCAAATACATACATAATTATAGCCAACTTTGGGTTTTCCTTACTTGTAAAAGAAAACAGTGGTTCAAAAGAAAAATAAATCTCAAAGTATATTTTGTTCAGTCTAGAATTGCACCACATGATTTAGGGGGAATTAATGGATTTATTTTGTGAATATATGTGTATGTTTTAACCCTTAATCTAAAACAAAACTAAAATTAATCTTTATGTCTTAGCACACTCCTGCTTATTATTTAAGAAGGTGTTTTAGAATCATGTTAATCAGCTAGGGGAGTCAATCAGAAAGAGAGGAGTGTGTGTGTTTCACATAGGAATCCCATAAGACATTGCTTTTTCCTCATTACTTTCTGTTTTCCACTGATGGTATTGAATTCCTCTTGCCCTTTCTTGATAAAGCATCATGTCCCTAAGGCTTATACTAATGTTGAAAGAAAACATTCATTTTTTTCCCCTTTGAGTATGTGAAAGATTGATTATGGAGACACTCTCCATCTTCTCTCATGAAGTTCTCTCTTTAGATCATTACTAATAATTTGGCAATCAAATGCACTTGAAAGATGTAGATGAAACAATTTTTATTTTTATCAGTGGCAAAAGAATTTCTGATTTACAAGTGGATCAAGAAACATATATATACTTCACAGAAATATATTAATAACTATCTAAAAGACATATAAGTATAAATGGTACACTGAGAATAAAGCAGTATAAACTAAAAGGCATATATTCCTGAAGTCATTTAAATCATCATCTGTCTTCCAATCAGGCTCCATTAAGTAAAAACAGATTGATGAGTGTTTATCTCTTTCTTGTAAATTTCCAGGAAGGAAGATGCCTCATTTAAGAGGTAATCATTACCTATATATGTACGTATATGCATATATATTTAGATATAAAACATATGCTATTTAAGAAAATTCAAGTTAAGTTTTAACTTGATTTGACCTTGCATTAAGTATTTGCTTCTTTTTAAGTTCTCAGAGTCCAGGTAATCGGATTTAACCCTATTTTATAGAAAGAAAAAAATTGCCTACATTCCACAGAGAGTTAATCAAATTTTTTTTAAAAAATTAGAAAAAAGTTTTTTGTTTTATTTAATGCTAGAATTCTTTCCATCAATCTGGCTTATTTATTTATTTATTTTTAAAGTCTATATCATCTCTTACAAAAGTCTCATCAATGGAGGGAAATCCTCAGGTGGCATAATTTTTCTCTCTTATACCTTACCTTTTCTACCAAAAATTTTCCTTAATGTTTTAATAAAAACTGCTTAGAATCACACTCCATTGATCAAATATGGTAACCACGGGTTAACTTTGGCCCTCACTGTCCAGATTTCTGTATATAAAAATCAGTTTGGTTTCAAGACTTTGTGCTTAGGTATTTATTAGTCTTGCTGACTAATGTAGATACATCTGGTGATTTTCACAGCTTCCAAAGGACTTGAGAAACAAACTCAGAAACCCTTTGAAAGTTGAGCCCACCAGATCCCACAGTAGTTGGTGATATCCATGGGTCAGTTTAGTTTGGCTGCTTTCCAGAGCCTCAATGAGAAACATTCCCTGAGACTTCCATCAAGCCCTTCTTGTAAATGACCCACATCTTGTCTTTAATTGGACTCTTCTTCCTTCGTGTTCCTGTTTTCTGTCCCCACCCTGACCTCATCCCATCTTTTCTCTCTCCGGATGTAATAGTAACACCTGGGAGTCTGAAATGGCATAATTTTATCAAACCTATTCCCCTTTGTCTGACGAGCAGAAGCTGACTTTTGTGTTTTTCATGCCTAATTTTCAGCCAGGCCTTCCCTCGAAACTCTCTTACACTCTAGTTTCTCCTTTAGAGCAAAAGAAGTTTCCCTTAATGTGTTCAACAGATGCTGCTTCCCAATGCCATCTTTTCTGAGTACTGAAAAGTGCTCTATTGTGGAGCCTAGCGTATATGCTTAAATATACAAACACAGCGCTACTTCTTTTCTTTATTGACTTGCACTGAAATCTGTGCCTCTGCTAAATAAGACACTTTGCCATCCCAGTATCAGGGCACCCATGTGCAGAGACATTTGTGTCTCCTTAAAATACATCAGAACTTCCCAGTTTTGCCTCCAACAATATTTTAGCAGATAACTCACTGCCAAAACCCAATCAAACACTTTCCAAATCTTCTCGACAGCATTATTGATGACAGATGGTTAGCCTCCACATTTCACCAAATCGTAGGACAGTATTAGAAATCACACTGCGTCTGTATGATTATGTACACAAACAGCATATGGAATCTCTGTTCAACTCTTGACCCCCGCAAGAGCATAAACATTTAGAAGAGTTCCAAAATACCAGAAGAGCTATAACTGCGCACAGTTTTACGTGAACTGTTTACTTACTGGTGCCCTTAGCTGAAGGGGAGTATTTATTTTCTTTTCATTAGAATCCTAAGTATCCTTCTACTATATTTATAATGTCCATTCTCAGAGTTACCAAAGAAAGGTAGCTAATTTTCCATGAGTGAAAATGCTCTGAAAATAGATTACTCAGGGCTTGAAAATGCAATTTCTCAGAATTCTGTTGTTTTCAGTTAGGAGTTTTTTGACCAGAAATCAAATGATATATGGTTTTTCCTAATTATTATTTATGTTTTATTTCCTAATTAGTATTTGTTTGGTTCTTTGTGAAATTTAATCCTTAATCTCTAAGTATCAAAAAGGCAATTAATATTATGGAAAATGTGTTCTTAGTATAGCTACTCATGTAAAAAAAAAAAAAAACAAAGATTCGTAGGATAGCTATAAATTTGAAGAAGTTTCTTGGACATCAAAATATGTTATCATAATAAATAGCTTACCATGGATGCTTGGAATGGTTGTCATGTTCCTAGCTTCCTCAGTACCATTGTATATCCATAAATTTCCTTCCTAGATTATAAAATCCCTGAAGGTGAGGATTATATCTGTCTTGTTCACTCTTGTATTCCTAGCAGTAAGTATGGAATCTGTTGCCATAATCAGTGCTCAATAAATATGTGATAACTATCTAGATGACTGAATAGGTGGATAAATGGATGGATGGATTTATCTAGTGTTAAGTCATATTATAACGTTTACTTTTTCTTAAAGAATAACATAGTGAGAGTTAGTATACATTATGGGTAAAAGCCCGGCTTTAGCTCTGGTTACATTTACTAGCCTTATAAAAGTGGAAGGTTTTTAAAATCTAGTGCTTCAATTTTCTCATCTTTAAAATGAGAGGAGCAATACTTCCTACAACATAAGAATATAGAGGCAGTGTTTTGATGGTGCTAAGCACGCTGGCTCTGGGGATGGATTTCCTATATTTGAATTCATGTGTTACACTTAATAGTTACATGACCTTGCTGAAGGTTTTTGTGAGAATTTGGGAAGTTGATACTTTTAAAGTTATAATACCTAGGGCTTAGTGAGTACTCAAAACAAGTGTTATTTTTATTGTATGATACAATTTTTTCTTTCTTGAAACAAATGAGGTCTTTTTGTTTCTCTCTCTGATTAGTTAAAAAGAAGAGAAAACCGGTAATTGTAATTTAAGAGCTATAAGATATGAATCCATCAGTCAAAGTTGCAAATGTGAAAAAAAAATGCTTTAGGGCAAGAAGTAGAGATGGAAAAAAACCCTTCAATATAATAGAACTTTACAGAAAAATGTTAATTTGTTTTCTCTATCCATCTATTTCATTCATTCATTCATTCATTCATTCATTTATCCAACAATATGTATTGAGCTCTGGCTCTGTGAGAGACACTACTCTAGGTGTAGTAGATATAGACAGTAGTTAGAAAGTAAATAGAAATAATAGCCTTTAACAGTGCTTATTAGAACCATGTATGTTTTTTAAGTGTTGTTTGTGTGTGTGTGTATATAGAAAAAAAGTGATAAGCAAAATAAGTAAATATATAGTAGGTTAAATTTATGTAGTAATTTATGTTTAGGAGAAGATAGCTCAGAGAGAGAGAATTTGGCATTTG
The DNA here is from genome assembly GCF_054177405.1 of Leptonychotes weddellii. NCBI lineage: Eukaryota > Metazoa > Chordata > Mammalia > Carnivora > Phocidae > Leptonychotes > Leptonychotes weddellii. The sequence goes on along the minus strand of NC_138373.1, from coordinate 134,329,172 downwards.
GCAGTACAATTTTCCCAGAGTGGACAGGATAACCCTCATTTATATGATGGACTTAGGATAAAGATCAAGCAGAGATGAGAGAGTGAAACATGCTGGTGTCTTTGGAAGGGACAGCCAGTCAGAGTGAGAAGCAATCGGAAAGACCCTGATGAGGAACACTAGCTAGTACATTCCAGTAACCTTAAGGAGGCCAGTCTTTTTGCAAGCAAGCTCTACAAGGAGGAAAGTTGTAGGAGATAAAGTCAGAGAGTTAGGTGGGAGTGGACTGGATCATGTGGGGCCTTAGAGGCCAATGGAATGATTTCGCTTTCCTTGTAAATCTGAAATTTTTTAGTAGGAGGATGAAATTATCTGATCAACATTTTAACAGGATTATTTTGGTTACTTTATTGAGAATACACAATAGGGAGGACAAAGGTGGAAATAGAGTATGGAGACTTTTGCAATAACCCAAGTAAGAGATGATGTGCTCTTGGACCAAGGTGTGACACTGAGGACTGTGAAAAGTTAACAGATCCTGAAGTTATTTTGGAGTTATTAAATGTGAGGAAGGAAAGTACAGAGAGACCCTTTTTAAAAAAATCTGGAGCTACTGGAAAGATAGAGTTGCTGTTAACTATTTAGGAGGACTGAAGGAGGTAAATGGGAATTAGGTGGCCTGTTTCAGACTAGTGGGGATTTTGAGTAGGCCACCATATCTACATATATCAAGTTCAAGGTAGAAGCCTGGACTGGAGATTCACAGTTGGAAGTCATCATTGTAGTAAAAATTGAAAATGCACCCCCAAAATAGTTTCAAAATCTTTTTGCATAAAAGAAAAATAGAATTCAATAAGCAAAATACAATTATTAGTTACAAATTAGAAAAAAAATATTTTCAGTTTATATCACAAAGATTAAAACCCTAATATATAATTTCTTTATAAAGAGGAGAAAAATAATAATTGGCAACTCAACAAAAATAATGTAAATAGCCCCCCAAATATGAGTAAGATGCTTAAACTCATTCACAATGATAGATTTTAAGTGCAAATCACAGTGAGATAATACATCAAGGACTTTAACTGTAAATGTTTTGGCAAGGCTCTAGGGAAACAGGCACTTTCATTTATTGCTGGGTAAGAATGTAAAATGCCATTCTAAGGGAATTGGGAAATACCCAGTAAAATATATGTCTTTATTCTTTATCTGGCAATTCCTTCTAGTAATCTACCTGAAGATACCCTTGCAAAAATACAAAATGATGTATGTACAAGGATATTGATTTTGACAATATTTAAAATAGCAAAAGCCTAGAAACCACCTATATGTGGTTTTTCATCTGTAATGAACTGGTTTAAAATAAATTATATTTCCCCATAATACAGCACCAGAGTTCTGTAAAATGTAATGAGGAAGACCTTTATACACTAATATGAGATGATTTTAGAGTATTTGTTTAAGTGTTGGAAAAAATGCAGAAAATTGTCCCCATCTATAAAGTGGAGAGAGGAGAAAAGATGAAGGAACCAGGATGGAAGCAAAGACCTCTCTGGATATACATTGCATTATGCTTTTATTTTGGAATCATTTAATGTTTAATAAAATTAAAACAAACTAAATTGAAATAGAAATAATTGCTAAAATGGAATAAAGATTAAACAAATGATTCAAATTTTATATTGTGTGTTGAATAATCACATAGAAAAAAGATTACTTCATGTTATTTAAAATGCAGTATTTCTACTGTATAACTCTAAAAAGAAATATTTTAAAGACAAACATCTATTTAAAAAATAATTGAATTCAGTAGACTTGTTTTTAGTAGTTCTTTTATTATTTATTTATTTATTTATTTATTAGAGAGAGAGTGTGTATATCTGTGAGTGGGAGGAAGGGACAGAGAGAGAGAGAGAATCCTAAGCAGGCTCCATACCCAGCATGGAGCTCAACGTGGACTCCATCTCATGACCCTGAGATCATGACATGAGTGGAAATCAAGAGTTGGACACTTACCTGACTGAGTCACCCAGGTGCCCCAGTAGTTCTATTATTATTTTAAATATATTCTCAGTTTTATAGAAATCAGTATTTTCAGGACATGAAAAAAATATAAAATCAAATTAATTTAAAACCTGTAATTTGAAATGTAAACTATAATATCACTATAAAATCATCACTAATATTATTTTTGTGCAATACAATATATTTTTAGCTCTGTCCATAAAAAGTCCTAGAATCAATGACAGCAGTAGTTATGGGCACACCAACACCACATTGTAGTCTCTCAATACTATTTTTTTAGAAGGTATTTCATTAAAGAGATTAACCTTATGTTTGTGATAGAAATTGCGAATTTTGGGGGTGCCTGGGTGGCTCAATCAGTTAAGCGGCTGCCTTCGGCTCAGGTTATGATCCCAGGGTCCGGGGATCAAGCCCCGCATCAGGCTCTACTGCTCAGCCAGGAGCCTGCTTCTCCCTCTCCCTCTCCATGCTGCTCTGCCTACTGTGCTCTCTCTCTCTCTCTGTATCTCTGTCAAATAAATAAAATCTTAAAAAAAAAGGAAATTGCAAATTTTGTTTTCTACTTTATTTACCTTTGTCTTTGCAGATATTTTTGTTATACAAATTTTATTTTTACACATTTAAATTTATTTTTTTAAATTAAGGTTTACGTGTTTTTATTCACAAATAAATAGGCTTTTCTTCCTCTCACATAAAAGATTTTATTCATGTTTTAGTCTATTACTTCTCTGGTTTTACTTACGATACTTTACTTTCATACCTTTAGAGAGTGTTCTGGTGTTTGATTAGAGGTATAGATCCAATTTTGTCTTTTTTTTTCAGATGGCTGTGCAATTCCCTTGATACCATGTATTTTTATTCTTCTATTTGAAAATGCTAACTGTATCATATGCTAACTTTCCACACATATTTGGATCTATTTCTGGACTCCATATTCTGTTCTATTGACCTTTCTGTCTATTAGTGAATCTACTGTTTATTATAAAAACCTTGTAATGTGCTTCAGTATCTAGTAGGGTTAATATCAATAATTTATCATTTTTTTCATAGTTCTCCAAAATATTTTTATTTTTAAAATTTTCCCATGGGCATTTTAGAATCACCTTTTTTAGTTCCAAAACAAAACAACAGCAATAATAAACAACCCCCTCCTCCTCCTGAAAACAAAACAGAAAGAATAAGCTTGTCTTTTTCTTGGTCAAGTATACTCTTGTGTCTTTCAGAACTGTTTTTAAAATTTTCCTCACAAAGGATTTGGATATTTCTTATTAAGTATTTCTAACAGTTATTTATATTGCAGAGCCACCCAAGCTTAGTGGTGTAAAACAACCATTTTGTTATGCTCGTAGATTCTGTGGGTCAGGTATTTGGAAAGGAAAGAATAGTGACAGTGCTCTCTTTCTCTCTCTCTCTCACACTGTCACTTCTCCCTGACATCAGCTGAAGAGGTGAAGGCTGGAGGTAAATGAATGGCTGGGGCAGGAATCATTTGGAGGCATCTTCATTCACATGTCTAGCCATTGGTACCGACTATTCCAGGAATCTCAGCTGGGGCTGTCACTTAGACACCTATATATGTCTTGTCTGTGTTGCCTGGGCTGCCTCACAGCATGGCAGCCTTGGATATAGTACCTAGTACTCAGGGTTCTAAAGGCAAGTGTCTGGAGAGAACCAGATGGGAGCTCTATTACCTTTGATAAATTAGCTTCAGAAGCCACCCTCATAACCTAGTTATTTCCCAAAGTTCCCACCTCTTAATACCATCATATTGGGCATTAGGATTTAATATATGAATTTGGAGGGGACACAAACATTCAGCCCATAGCAGATACTGATCTTATTTTCCGCCCTTATAAGAGTGTTAATATTTTAGCCTATCCCATGAATTGTTGTCTTTACTCTTAAAGCCCAGTAATTTTATCCATATCATATCCCAGGATATGTCTTGGGGCCAGTTTGTCTTGGCACACAGATTTAGTGTATAGATTTACTTCTTTTAGTTCAAACAACTTCTTAAAATGACATTTTAAAAGTTAATTCTCTCTTACTGTTTTTCTTTCTTGGAATCTTCAATTATACATGTACTGCATTTCCTTTACTTGTCTTCTATATCCATCATTTAATATTTATTTGTTCCCTATTCTTACTTCTATTTGTCAGACTCTTTGTTGTAGTCTCCATGTCATCATTCTCTTTCAGTTTTAAAATAATTTTGTCCTTTTTCCCCTGAGTTCTGTCAATTCTTTTTTTACCTTTGCTGGTTTTCTGGCCATCACCTCTTACTGTCTGACTGTGTTATCTTAGAACTCTTGTATTTCCGCTTTGTGATCTTCCTTCATAGCTGCAAATAATCTGTTATTTTTAAAATTCTTATTGGAATATTGGGTTGAAATTTTTATCTGCTATTTTAAGATATTTTTAGTGAGTGTTCCTTTATGTTGGAAAATTTCTCTTATTTTGTCACATTTTTTTTCTGACACCATTTTAATTTTTTGTGTGTGTCTTTACCCTTTCCTTTTTTGGTTCTCATAAATGAGAACAATATTTTCCTAGATTTGAGTATGAGGTGGAATAGAGTGGATGGTAATAACTTTCCTGATTCACAGCACAAGCCAGAAAGAATAGTATAGGCATTGGTAAGGTTTGGAAACCAGCCAATTTAAAACAGACATCTCGGGGCACCTGGGTGGCTCAGTTGGTTAAGCGACTGCCTTCGGCTCAGGTCATGATCCTGGAGTCCCGGGATCGAGTCCCACATCGGGCTCCCTGCTCAGCAGGGAGTCTGCTTCTCCCTCTGACCCTCCTCCCTATCATGCTCTCTGTCTCTCATTGTCTCTCTCGCAAATAAATAAATAAATAAAATCTTAAAATAAATAAATAAATAAATAAAACAGACATCTCAGCCGACCATTATAGGTTTAGAGGAAAAAAAAAAATTGGGGAATGACTTTCTATTTGAAAATCAGCCCTGGGTTAAAAACATCTTTTGTTATACTGTGGCACTTCTATGTAGGCATCCTTCCTTTGCCTCTTAGAACCTAACTTGGCTCTGGAGAACCTCCTCGTCCAGTCATGTGTCTCCTCTGCTTATTCTATTGGCTGTTGCTACTCAGGGATAGGGGTTGCTTTCCAATGTAATCCACTCACTTTTATAAAATGGATTTTTACTGACATTCTCTAAATATATTCTCCTCTGCACTTGTCTAGGCAATTTTTAAGTCTTCCTTCTTCCCCCAGTTGCTCATGCACAACTGTCTTTCAACACTGCTCAAAGAAGCCCACAGTTTGGGGCCCTCACCTTTTGGAGAATAGATTCTTATTTTGCTATTGGTTTCTGAGATTAGCCTCTGCTGTGTCAGCACTCCCTAATCTTCCCTACCACTGCAGCATGGCTGCTCTGGGGCCTTCCTAGGCTCTGCTGGTTTCAGTTGCTTTTGGCAGCATGAACACATAATTTGATGTTTGTGGGTTTTCTTTGTCTCCTATTTTAAGTGAAAATGGAATTTGTGATTTTTTTTTGTTCTTTTCATTATCTTGTTGCTCTATTTCTAGCAGAAACAGACAGATTTAGAATTAAGCAGCCATCATGCTCTTCCAGAATCGTAATTAATATAATTATTTTTGTCATAGTGAAAATATGAAGGATATTCTCACTTAGGTCAGGTAAATAAAGAATGGACTTTTCCTGTGGAAATATGAGACTCTCTAAAAAATGAATCCCTTGGCAAAATATATTCCCCACTGGTGAGTTTTCAAGATGTGCTCTGGACATAATTGAGAGAAGGCAGCTCGATAAGCTTGTTAGATAAGCAAATCTATGCAGAGAGTCTGTCACTCCCTGAAAAATGAAACTGGGTAGAGGAAAAAGAATCAGATTTACATGTTACAAAATGCTGTTCTTTATTTTAATCGACAGAATTGGATTAGACTCTAGCATCAGCATGCATTTCCCATTGTTTTCTTTTTATATTAACTACAGGAGACTCATTAGAATTTCATGGATGTAATTGTTTCTTGGTTACATCCTCAATTAATGACTATAATTGAAAGATCGGATAGGACTGGGATGACGTGACTGTAATTTAAGTGTAAGACGTCTGGGCCTCTATTTACAATGTATTTGTTATTTTTTCTTCTACTGCGGAGGAGTATTTACGAGAGGCAGAAATAAATGCATTTCAAACAGCAATATCTCAATCAAAACAATGTGCATATTGTGTGCTGGGTGTTGTTTTTCTGGGCTGTTTTGTGACTCTGTAGCCCTCAGCAGGATACATGTGCATAAAAAGAGCTTGTGCTCAGATCTTCTGGGAGGACTTGGGGGAGGAGAACATGCCTCAACAAAGGGGAGGTGGACCAGAAGGCTATCTGTCCTTTTTTATGAGATGTGTTATAACAACTGTTCAGAACCCAGCACTTCAGCCTGCACATGCCAAGGATCCCCTAATTAGTTTTAGATTATGTCATGGGGAAAGAAAAGAAGCCACCTCCTTATCTCCTAATTATGACTCCTCTGATTTCCTCTTCTTGTATTTTCCCCCAAAAATAGATATTAACCTTATTAGTGTTTTGAGCAGTGCATCACTGATTATCTACACACAGGCTTTGAGAGCAGCTGCAAGGGGCAGCTGAACAATTATCTGGGGTTAGCCAGATTTGCTCCAGATTCTGGGATCAGAGAAGCCTGTAGACTGGAGCTCTTGAGTTCAGGGATGTCTGCTTTTTCTCTATCCAAGGTTAGGTGTGGACTGTGTAGCTCATTATGTCTCTTTTTCAGTAGTAGTGACCTTTCTTTCTCTTGTGGGTCTATTGATCTGGAGGGATGGCAAAGACAGCCACAGGATGGACGGTGTGACAGATGAGCTGGAGAGGCCAAGTTATGTGGCTGGACTAACCTACCATGGAAAGAAAAAGAAAAGTGAAACAGTTCACAGGCAGGAATAGAGAGTTGGGAGACAGAGAGGGTGGGAAGGGAGGGGCTGCTGGTTCAGAGGTGACTTAATAATGACTTGACAGCCATGTTCTTTTTTAGCTTTCATGCTGATACTGTGAACTGAGGGGTGTTTCTTAATATGTTGCCTCTGCTACAGAAACACAAGGGTGCTTGCTAGAATGCGGATTATCAGACCCCCACTCAGACCTGTAGGAATCAAAGTTTCTGGGCATGGTCCCAGGAAGCTGCACTTATTCTGATAGACATTGAAGTTTGAGAATGAGTAGGGAGGAGGAAGTAGAAAGTAGAAGGAATGGAATGGCAGTGAGAGGACAGGGAAGGAAGCTGGGCAAGAGTGGACTGAGGTCAGACTCACAGACAAGGGGCTGTGAACCAGAACAGCGAAGTATCTTTCTGTAAGTTATGCATCTAATAAGTGGCAGGGCCATGGTTTATACTTCCAAATTTAAGCCTCTTTGTACCAAGTTTAAGTCAATAGGAATAGGAAAGTGCTAGAATTTGGACGGCAGTTTATAGGAAGAAGACAACATGGCTTGGGATCCAGGCCTGGAATTTGTTATATATTGAGATAGGAATACTTTTTAAGAGTATAATATGGAAAGGAAATTATGTTCCATTTTCTTTAACCTTATATGCGAAACTCGTATTTTATTTGTCTCCGTCATGAATATTTTTGTACATAGTTGCATATTAACTGTAAAATCATACATGCATCTTTTTTTGGTTAAATTGATTTTTTTAAACTTACCTGGTTCTAACTCATAATTTTGAGATGTTAAGGCATTCTAGCACACATTAGCTAATACTCAACTAATAATTTCTTAAGAAATTCATCTGTATACTGCTTAAAATCATCTTGCCAGTGATACTACATATACTAATATATGTAGTGATACTACATAGACTGCTAACTTTGGATATAGTGCTTTCATCAGTTTTGTCTTCTGCTCAAGACTAATGACTCTTTCCATTTTCTCCCTTGTGCCCCATTGTCTAGGACCTGTTTGCATAATCTCAAAACATCATTTTTACTGTATTGGCTTGTTCGGCCTTGCTTTCCTAGTGGTACAGCCTGGGTTACCCTTTCTTTGGTATCTCCACTTGTCCTTCTTTGCATTTTGCTCATGAGCTTCTCCTCCAACCCTCATTTCTAACTGAATTTTACTAATGGAATTTGGATCTCTCTGCCTTTAGTGGTCCTAACACGCTCCCCTCCCTCTTTACCTATTAAACGTGACTATCTTATGAATAGCCTTCAATGATATGGTCCCTTAATGACATGGTGTTAGCAAAATGTTTGATAAATCAATTCATAAATCGTTTCAGACCCTGAGTAATGTTTTTAGATGGGTTTAAGAACTCAAATGATTGGCATTAAAAATGAACAAATAAATATGCTACTATACTGTTTCACTCTATGAAGAAACTAAAACAGGAAAGTGTTAGAGACAAGAAGGCTCCTGCTCTCTCTGTGGATGGGTAAGATGATCTCTGTGAGAGAGGATGACTTGAATAATGAGAAGGAGCCAACAATGAGATGATCTCATTTTAATGGTATGTGTACAAGGGAGAGGTGTACAAAAGATTGTCAGATGGGGATGAACTTAAAGCCCTGGGGGGACAGAAATAAGCTCAAAAAGAGGAAAGTAATAGGAGAAGAGGTTAGTGAGGTAGGCAAGGGGAAGAGCCTGCTGGCTCTTATAGATTACAGCAAGGAATATAAAGTATATTCTAAGTGGAATGGAAGCCACAGGAGGGGGTTCCAAAGGCAAGACTCTGATCTAGCCTCCACATCTAGGTTCTGGGGAAACAAAACTGTGTCTCCTCTTACTTGATGGGCACTCATTTGCCTTTGTGTGAGATGTTCTCCTGCCTGGATTATTATCACTAAATCCACCAAATTTCCTAGCCCATCTTATTCCTTTTTGACTTTGGTCTTCTACTACAAAGCAAATAAGGTTAATTTTAATTCCATGTTTCTCAAACTTATTTGACCACAAACTTTTACATGAAATGTCTATTACCTTCTTTGGGAAGGCATTCTAGACATATAAGCTAGCTGAGTCCTTTTTACAATTGTAAAATAGATATAGTCATTCTCTGTTGATTACGTTTTGTATTACGATTCTCCAGAGAAACAGAACCAATAGGATGTGTATATATATATATATATATGTATATATATATACATATATATATATATACAGGGAGAGATTTATTTTAAGGAACTGGTTCAGTTATTATGGAACCTCACAGGTCTGAAATCTGCAGGTTGGGCTGTCAGGCTGGAGATCCATAGAGTAGCCAGCCATTGGTTCAGTTCAAGTCCAAAGGCCATCTGCTGCAGAATTCCCCCTTGCTCCAGGGAAGTCAATCTTTTGTTCTATTCAGGCCTTCAGCTGATTGGATAAAGCCCACCCACATTAGGGATGGCAGTGTACTTTACTCAAAGTCCACTGGTTTAAATGTTAATCTCATCCAAAACATACATAGAAAAACATCCACAATAACATTTGACTACATACCTGGGTACCCTGGCCCAGCCAAGCTGACACATAAAATTAACCATCATACTTTTAAGACAAAAGAAGAAAACCAATTTCCTCATTTTAAGAACTAGTTCTGTATTTCATCACAGATGGATTTAGATGTATGCACTTTTCGTGCTGCCAGTAAATCAGTAACCGTGGAATTAACAATCTCCTTCCAGTAATGGTCATGTTTACTAAAGACTTTCCTGAAATAAGTGTTAAAAGTGTAGTAATCAGACTATAAGAGTGAAGTGAAAAAGAATAGACCAAGGGTAGGAACACAGACTAGGTTAGGATAAAAGTTAAAAAAAAAAAAAAAAAAGATTGATAAATATCGCCTGAAGAAATGCCCTAGTAAAGAGAGTAGAGACAGCTAGGAGTAACCTAAGCTTTGTTGCTGCAGGATGGGATGATTTTTTTTTTTTTTTAAGAGAGAAGCTTTAATTGATCAGCACTTCATGCAAATGAATAATGTAGGTGAACCTTATCAGCATGCTGGAAGCTTACAATTATTCAAATTACACAAAGCCATCAAATATGTGGAAATCAAAACAACAGAAAGAGCCATTAATTCCTATTCTGTCCCCCAGCATTCTAGGGTTTTACCCACATTCATGATGGGAAGACACTTCAACCTTGAAATTAAACAGAGAACACGGTGTGACAATTTACTCACACATTCACCATTTAATTGTTTTAAAGGTGACCCAGGCAGATGTACAACATTGAAGTATGCACATTTTTAGTGTGCAGTCCAATTCTGTTCGTGTCTTGCATGATGGATTTGGAATTTTAGATCATTCTAGTTAATAGAAAATGTGTTAATTAAGATCAGTTTAATAGTGATGTTTTTGGAGGATTAAAAAAATGTTTCATTTGAGCACCACATTTCCATTCTGAGAAACTAAAGTGCTTGGAAAGTGAATATATTGGATATGAAATATCTCCTAAACAACTCATCCTTCACAAACTGGAGTTCTGTATTTTCTGAGTTAGAATCCATCTGTCAGTCCTCAAAGGACTGTTCCCTTTCATCCATCCCAGACTTCCCCGTCTCTACATACACCTGTGACATCAACAGCTTAGGACAGTGGCTGCCAGCCAGAATCCTAGAGCATCACTGGGAGAGAGGCCCTGTAGAATGTGGACTCTTTGCTGAGTTGAAGGGGAAAGTCACAACAGAAGGATCCATCCACTAGTTCCTATTGAGCCAAATCCCAGTTATAAGGTGGCCAAAGGGACCTTGTGATAGGAGAAGTAACAATTTCTGACATCTTTGTGTCTTAAGGATGCCTCATTCAAAGATGTCAGAAAAATGGTCTGATGGTAAATACACACAAAAAGATATTAGGCTGAGGAGATCTGATGGTCTGGAAAATCCACTGCCACTAGCTAGCTGTATGATCTAGGACAAGTTATCAATTTTCTGTGCCCATATGTTTTCATCTGTAAAATGGATATAACTATAATGTATTGAAGTTGTATTATGTGCTATGCACTTTTCATACTTAATCTCTCTCAGTCTTCATGGTAACATTATGAAGTAGGCAGCATTATACACCCACTCATTCTTTTGCAGAAGGGATAACTGATGCATAGAGATGTCTAGTATTACCCAGGGTCACACAAGCGTGCTGGCAGGATTTGAAAGGAACTTTTCCAAATCCTTGACTTTAATGACAATGGATTTTCAGTAGGTTAATTAGTACCTACCTCATTGGGTTGTTCCTGGGAAAAATTTATGTAATGTGTATAAAACACATAGCACAAATATCTGAAAGTCAGTGATAGCTTTAGCACCTGGATATAGCAACAGCAACAAACAAAGTCTTCTTACGTAATTTTCTTTATTAGTCCCCTTCCAGTATTCCTTCCCCTCACCTCTCTTCAGTGCTAATGCATTCAGAGTCTGTACCATTTAATAGGTATCTCTCCATGTAACTGAAACCTTTTCATTGTTCACTCATTATTTCATGAATGAATATGTTGTCTCTGCAGTTTCAGTTGTTTTATGCAGGGAGAGCTATGGACCAACAGGCTCTTGCTTAGAAAATCAGCATGGATCCGTAGCTCCTCCACTGGACTTTAAAGAAAAAAACTCAGAAGTTCAGCTCTCTCATTTCTGAAAAGGGAATAATGACTCTCATTCTTCACCTCTGTCAGCACTAGAAAAAAATTCAAACGAAAGCAGGCATATGAAAGGCTTTATAAACACCAATGTGCCATAGAAATGTAAAGGTGGTATTAACAAGGGTTATGACATCTTCTGCTTTCTTTCCATTCATCCATTTTCATGTGTCTGTCAACATAAAAAGCAATAATTTTTGACTTGCAAATTTTACTGTTAGGCTCAACTGTTGAATGACACAATGAAAGGAGGATGCATTCACATTTTATTTTTATGTGAATAAATTATAGGCAACTGTTTTTCTCTTTTACTCCCACCCCACCCCCACCCCTTGACAAATGAGCTCCTCTTATTCATATTGAGACCAAAGTTTCACATTTCTGGAAAGTATTTAGGCTCTAAAAGCCCTTCTGAGCTAATTAATTTGTATGAGGTTGGTTGGATTGCTTCAGATGGTGTTATAAATTGGGTTCCTCCTAAAGAGGACTGAGATAGTGATTTGAATATAAGAAGGCTATTAGGGAGTGCTCTTGAGGTCAGCATCTCTGGGGGAAGAGAAGGAAATAAGATGGGGCAGAGGGAAAAGGTCACCTTAATCTAACTGTGGAAAGTTCTTGGCTGATCCCAAGGGGAACTCAAGAGTGGGATGATCCTTCAGAGTTGTCCTGAGTTGGGAAGAAGAGACTGAGGCTTTTTACCCTGACAACAGCCAATCTTGGATGTACACTGCCCCTGGAAGAGGACATGGCTTTAGGTGAATTAGCTCCCTTTAGACAAGAGCAATTTCCACGATGGACTGACAGCCAGATGCACTTGCAGCCGATTAGGAATTATGCCTCTCGGTTCTGAAAGGGGCTCTGGGCAGCATATTACAGTATCCACTACATATGTAGCAATGCACCTGCTTTACCAGAACTAGATATGAATCTCATCTACAGCCTCCTGGAGAATGATCATGCAAACTCATGGTTATTTCTGTGTACATTTAGGAAGAAGTAACTCATATTTTGTTGGACCTTATATTAGGCTGAAATCCGACTCCAGATTCCTTAATCCTCAAAGAGAAGATTCTGAGGAAACACTGCTAAAGAGCTCAACCTGGCATTGGAACAAAGAGAGAAAAGTACAATACTTGGAACTCATAAATCTTGGCTGGAGGAATAAATTGCTGAGTGACAAGCAGAATTTATGTAGCTCATGGCTGTAGCACCAGTCTCTACTCACAGTCACAGTTTCTAGCCCCTGAGGAAGAGTAATGGCTAATATTTTTTGAATATTCACTACATACTGGACATTGTTCTGAGGGCATTACCTAAGTTAACTATGTTAATATCACAACCCTATAGGATGGGCATTATAAACCACATTTTATAAATGAGAAAACAGGCTCAGAGAGGTAAAAATGTATACCTATAGTTATATTTCTAGTAAATAATGAAAACTGGAACATTCTCTTACATTTCATAATGGAATGATGGTAAATTGGCGTCTCACATTTTAATCCTTACCCATCTTCCCACCCTTTTCTTTTTCTCTTTGACACATGTATTAGTTTCTTAGGGCTGCCCTAACTAAGTATCCCAAGCTACATGGCTTAAAACAACAGAAATTCAGGGGTGCCTGGGTGGCTCAGTCAGGTAAACATCTGCCTTTGGCTCGGGTCATGATCCCAGCATCCTGGGATCGAGCCTTGCATTGGGCTCCCTGCTTAGTGGGGAATCTGCTTCTCTCTCTCCCTCTGCCCCTCCCCCCTGCTCTTGCTCTCTTTCTCTCTCATGTAAATAAAATTTTAAAACAACAACAACAGAAATTTATTCTCTCACTGTTATGGAGGCCAAAAGTAAAAAAATCAAGGTGGTGGCAAGGTTAGTTCCTTCTGGAAATCTCTGAGGGAGAGTCTGTTCCATGCCTTTCTGTTAGCTTCTGGTGTTACTGGCAGTCCTTGGCTTGCACACACTTCCACACACATCACTCCAGTCTCTGCCTCTGTTGTCACACAGTGTTGTCCTTTTGTGTCTGTCTCTGTATCTCTTCTGTTTTTATAAGGACACTAGTCATACTGGGTTAAGGGCCAGCTTAATAGAGAATGACCTCATACTAACTTGACTACATCGGTAAAGATGTTGTTTCCATAAGATCACATTCACAGGTTACCAGGGTTTAGGAATTCAGCATATCTTTTTGGGAGGCATAATTCAACCCATAACATCACATATTGTCAAGAAGATTATTCTCAGAGAAAACACTAATTCAATCAATAAATAATTTTTTATGTATCTAAAATGTCTGGCGTTATGCTAGCCACTGAAGGAAGAGTGGTTAACAAGACAAACTCTCTACCACTCAGTCAAAATATTTATTAATCATCTACTGTTTATCAGGCACAGGTCCAAGAACTGAAAATACAGTAATGAATAAGATAAAGCCTCAGTTCTTAACGAGTTTATCTTCAAGAGAGATAGACAATAAATACATTAACAGATATGATGGTTTCTGATACTAAAATGTGCTGTGGGAGGTGGAGGAAGATGGCAGAGGAGTAGGAGACCCTAGTTTTGTCTGGTCCCAGGAATTCAGCTAGATAGCTATCAAATCATTCTGAACACTTCTGAACTCAACCGGAGATCTAAAAAAAGAATTGCTGCAATACTACAAATAGAAAAGTGACCACTTTCTGCAAGGTAGGAGGTGCAAAGGAGTGAATCCAAGGCAATACATTAGAAGACAAACCATGGGGGGAGGGGGCATCCATAAGCCGGCACTGGAAAGTGATATAGCAGTGGAGCGCAAAATCAGAACTTTGAGAAGTTTGCCCTGGGGAGGGATGTCACTGCCTCAAAGGTGCTCAGGTGGTGAAGCAGGGCAGAATCTTAGGTGGGACAGTGTGGTCTCAGGATCCTCAGGGTCACAGGAAGACTGGCAGGTGCCTGAGTGTGGCAGAGTTCCCAGGCATCAGAGTGGGGAAGCTGACTGCAATCAGTGAGCCTGGGAGTGGGCTTTCAGCTCAGGGTTGCCATAATCCATAAACTGCCATACAGTCGGGTGACCGCTGTCCAAGCAGGGCCCAACAAGTGGCAGAACCAAAGCAAGACACCCCTTACTCCCCTCGCCCCCCCTCCCCGGGTGGAGCAGCGCAGGTGCGTGCTGCAGGAGTTTGCAGGGTTTAGAGACTCAAAGTGGGGTCACAAGTTGGGTAAGATAGACATGCTCGGTCACAGTGGGTGAGCATGAAGTGCAGATGGAGACCAGGGAGACAGGAGTGATGGACTGCTTTTCCCTGAGGACACACTGAGGAGTGGGGCCCCAAGCTCTGAGCTCTGGGGCTGGAGATTGGGAGGCCGCCATTTGCATTCTCATCCCCTAAAGCTGCATGGAAAGCCTTCAGGGAATAAAAGCCACACAGAGCAATCCAGAGCTGCTTACTTAACCTGGTCCCCTGGCAAGGGCAGTGCAATTCTGCCTGGGGCAGGGGCACCCGAGAATCAGCACAACAGGCCCCTTCCCCAGAAGATCAGCAAAAACATCCGGCCAAGACCAAGTTTACTGATCACATAGAAGAGCAAAACTCTAGTGCTAGGGGACAATAGTATATAGAAGTCATGGTTTTTTTTTCTTGTGAGTCTTGTCTTTCAATTTTATTTATTTTTTCCTTTTCAACTAATTTCTTATTTTATCAACTCTTTTTTAAAGTCTTTTTTAATTTTCACTTTTACAATTACATTCTATCCTTTCATTATATTTAATTTTATTTTTATATATAGGTAAGTTTTTCTTTCTTTACAATTTTGGGAGGTAGTTTCTTCTAACAAACAAATGAAAATACACCCAGAATCTAGTGTATTGCTTGTTCTATTCAACTGTCTGATTATATTCTTTCTTTTTTTAAGTCCTTTGATTTTCATTTTTACAGTTACATCCTATTCTTTCACTGTATTTTATTTTTGTATATATGTAAGTTTTTCTTTCTTTACAATTTTGGGATCTAGTTCTCTAACAAACAGACCAAAATATACCCAGGATCTAGTGTATTCTGTTCTGTTCACCTGTCAGTTTATATTCTCTCTCTCTTTTCTTTTCAGTTTCAGGTCTCTTCTCATTTGTGTAGTGTATATTTCTCTGGGGTCATTGTTACTATTTTAGTATTTTGTTCTCTCGTTCATCTATTCTTCTCTGGACAGAATGACAAGAGAGAAAAACTCACCTCAAAAAAGAGAACAAGAGGCAGTACTGACTGCCAGGAACCTAATCAGCATGGAGATAAATAAGATGTCAGAACTAGAGTTCAGAATAACAATTATAAAGATACTAGCTGGGCTTGAAAAAGCATAGAATACACTAGAGAATCCCTTTCTGGAGAAATAGAAGAACTAAAATCTAATCAGATTGAAATCATTGCTACTAATGAAATTCAATAAAAAATGGGGGCTCTAACTGCTAGGATAAATGAAGCAGAAGAGAGAATTAGTGATATAGAAGACAATATGATGGAGAAAAAAGAAGCTGAGAAAAAGATTAAACAACTACTGGATCATGAGGGGAGAATTCAAGAGATAAGTGATACCATAAAGCAAAACAATATTAGAATAATTGGGACCCCAGAAGAAGAGGAAGGGGTGGGGGGAAGGTATATTTGAGCAAATTATAGCTGAGAACTTAATCTGGGGAAGGAACCAGGCATTCAAGTCCAGGAGGCACAGAGAACGTGCCTCAAAATCAATAAAAATAGGTCAACACCTCAACATATAATAGTGAAGCTTGCAAATTTCAGAAACAAAGAGAAAATCCTGAAAGCAGCTCAGGATAAGAGGTCCTTAACCTGAAAGGGTAGAAACATTAGACTGGCAGCAGACTTATCCACAGAGACCTGGCAAGCCAGAAAGAACTGGCATGATATATTCCGGGTGCTAAATGAAAAAAATATGCAGCCAAGAATATTTTATCCAGCTAAATGTCATTCAAAATAGAAGGAGAGATCAAGAGCTTCCAGGACAAACAGAAACTAAGAGAATTTGTGATCACCAAACCAACCCTGCAAGAAATATTAAAGGGGATACTTTAAGCAAAGAGAGGGCCCAAAAGTAACATAGACCAGAAAGGAATGGAGTCAATATACAGAGTGACTTTATAGTTAATACAATGGCACTAAATTAATATCTTTCAGTAGTGACTCTGAATGTAAATGGTCTAAATGCACCAATCAAAAGACACAGGGTATCAGATTGGATAAAAAGTAAGAGACCCATCAATATGCTGTCTACAAGTGACTCATTTTAGACTCAAAAACACCTCCAGATTGAAGTGAGGGGGTGGAAAACCACTTATCATGCTAATGGACATCAAAAGAAAGCTGGGGTATCAATCCTTATATACGAAAAATTAGATTTTAAACCAGAGATTGTAATAAGAGAGGAGGAAGGACACTGTATCATAATTAAAGGGTCTAGCCAACAAGATCTAACAATTGTAAATATTTGTTCCCCTAAAATGGGAACAGCCAATTATATAAGCCAATTAATAACACACTTAAAGAGACACAGTGATAATAATACAATAGTTGGGGACTTTAACACACCACTCACTGCAATGGACAGATCATCTAATAGGAAGTAAGGGTTTTGAATGACACACTGAACCAGATGGACTTCACAGATATATTCAGAGCATTTCCATTCTAATGCAACAGAATACACATTCTTCTTGAGTGCACATGGAACATTCTCCAGAGTAGATCACATACTGTGTCACAAATCAGGCCTCAGGTACCAAAAGATTGAGATCATTCCCTACAAATTTTCAGACCATGATGCTTTGAAACTTGAACTCAATCACAAGAGAGGAAATTTGGAAAGAACTCAAATACAAGGAAGCTAAAGAGCATCCTACTAAAGAATGAATGGGTCAACCAGGAAATTAAATAACAATTTAAAAAATTCATGGAAACAAATGAAAATGAAAATGCAACTATTCAAAACCTTTGGGATGCAGCAAAGGCAGTGCTAAGAGGGAAGTATATAGCAATACAAGCCTTTCTCAAGAAACAAGAAAGTTCTCAAATACACAACCTAAACTTACACCTAAAGGAGCTGGAGAAAGAACAGCAAATAAAGCCTAAACCCAGCAGAAGAGAATTAATATAGATTAGAGCAGAAATCAATGAAGTAGAAACCAAAAGAACAGTAGAACAGATCAATGAAACTAGAAGCCGGTTCTTTGAAAGAATTAATAAGATTGATAAGGCTCTGGCCAGACTTATCAAAAAGAAAAGGGACCCAAATAAATAAAATCATGAATTAAAGAGGAGAGATCACAACCAACACTGAAGAAATACAAAGTTATAAGAACATATTATGAGCAACTATATGCCAACAAATTAGGCAATCTGGAAGAAATGGATGCATTCCTAGAGATGTATAAACTACCAAAACTGAAAGAGGAAGAAATACAAAACCTGAACAGACCCATAACTAGCAAAGAAATTGAAGCAGTAATGAAAAATCTCCCAAAAAACAAGAGTCCAGGGCTGGATAGCTTCCTAGGGAGTACTACCAAACATTGAAAGAAGAATTAATACCTATTCTTCTGAAGTTGTTTCAAAAAACAGAAATGGAAGAAAAACTTCCAAACTGGTTTGATGAGGCCAACATTACCTTGATCCCAAAACCAGAGAAAGATTCCACCAAAAATGAGAATCACAAAACAATTTCCCCGATGAATGTGGCTGCAGAAATTCTCACCAAAATACTAGCCAATAGGATCCAGCAGTACATTAAAAGGATTCTTCACCATGACCAGGTAGGATTTATTCCTGGGCTGCAAAGGTGGTTCAATATGCACAAATCAATCAATGTGAAACACTACATTAATAAAAGAAAGGACAATATATAATCCTCTCAATAGATGCAGAAAAAAGCATTTGACAAAGTACAGCATTTTTCTTGATTAAAACCCTTCACCATGTAGGGATAGAGGGAACATATCTCAATATCATAAAAGCCATATATGTAAAGCCCACGGTGAATATCATTCTCAATGGGAAAAAAACTGAGAGCTTTTCCTTTAAGGTCAGGAACACAACAGGGATGTCCACTCTCACCACTGTTGTTCAACATAGTACTAGAAGTCCTAGCCTCAGCAACCAGACAACAAAAAGAAATAAAGGCATCTGAATAGGCAAAGAAGAAGTCAAACTCTCACTCTTGCAGATGACATGATACTCTGTGTGGAAAACCCAAAAAGACTCCACCACAAAATTTCTAGAACTCATACAGGAACTCAGCAAAGTGGCAGGATATAAAAATAATGCACAGAAATCAGTTGCATTTCTATATACTAATAATGAGACAGAAGAAAGAGAAATTAAGGAGTTGATCCCATTTACAATTGCACCAAAAACCATAAGATACCTAGGAATAAACCTAACCAAAGAGGTAAAGGATCTGTACTCTGAAAACTATAGAACACTCAGGAAAGAAATTGAGGTAGACACAAAAAGATGGAAAAATGTTCCATGCTCATGGATTGGAAGAACAAATATTGTTCAAATATCTATGCTACCTGGAGCAATCTATACATTCAGTGCAACCCCTATCAAAATATCATCAACTTTTTTCACAGAGCTTAAACAGATAATCCTAAAATTTGTATGGAACCAGAAAAAAACCCCAAAAAGCCAAAGGAACATTGAAAAAGAAAACCAAAGCTGGTGGCATCACAATTCCAGACTTCAATCTCTATTACAAAGCTGTAATCATCAAGACAGTATGGTACTGGCACAAAAACAGCCATGTAGATCAATGGAACAGAATGGAGAAGTCAGAAATGGACCCTCAACTCTATGGTCAACTAATCTTTGACAAGGCAGAAAGAATATCCAATGGAAAAAAGACAGTCTCTTCAACAAGTGGTGTTGGGAAAATTGGACAGCCACGTGCAGAAGAATGAAACTGGACCATTTTCTTACACCATATACAAAAATAGACTCAGAATGGATGAAGGACCTAAATGTGAGACAGGAATCCATGAAAATCCTAGAGGAGAACACAGGCAGCAACCTTGTGACCTTGGCCATGCAACTTCTTGCTAGACACATCTCCAAAGTCAAGGGAAACAAAGGCAAAAATGAACTATTGGGACTTCATTAAGATAAAAAGCTTTTGCACAGCAAAGGCAACAGTCGATAAAACTAAAAGACAATTGACAGAATGGGAGAAGATATTTGAAAATGACAGATTGGATAAAGGGCTAGTATCCAAAATCTATAAAGAACTTATCAAACTCAACACCCAAAGAACAAATAATCCAATCAAGAAATGGGTGGAAGACATGAACAGACATTTCTCCACAGAAGACATACAAATGGCCAACAGACACATGAAAAAATGCTCAACATCACTCGGCATCAGGGAAATACAAATTAAAACCACAATGAGATACCATCTCACACCAGTCAGAATGGCTAAAATTAACAAGACAGGAAATGACAGATGTTGGTGAGGATGCAGAGAAAGGGAACCTTCTTACACTGCTGATGGGAATGCAAGCTGGTACAGCCACTATGGAAAAGAGTGTGGACATTCCTCAAGAGGTTAAAAATAGAGCTACTGTATGACCCAGCAATTGCACTACTAGGTATTTATTCCAAAGATACAAATGTATTGATCCAGAGGGTCACCTGCACCCCAATGTTTATAGAAGCAATGTCCACAGTAGCCAAACTATCGAAAGAGCCGAGATGTCCATCAACAGATGAATGGATAAGGCAGCAGTGGTATATATATACATACAGTGGAATATTACTCAGTCATCAAAAAAATAAAAGCTAGCCATTTGCAATGACATGGATGAACTAGAGGGTATTATGCTAAGCAAAGTAAGTCAATCAGAAAAAGAGAATTATATGATTTCACTCATATATGGAATTTAAGAAACAAAACAGAGGAGCATAGGGAGGAAAAAATAAAACAAGATGAAATTAGAGAGGGAGACAAACCGTAAGAGACTCTTAATCATAGGAAAGCATTCTGCAGGTTGCTGGAGGGGAGGGCTTGGGTGATGGGGTAACTGGGTGATGGACACCAAGGAGGGCATGTGATGTAATGAGCACTGGGTGTTGTATGCAACTGATGAATCACTGAATTCTACCTCTGTAACTAATAATACACTATATGTTAATTAATTGAATTTAAATTAAACAACATTACAAAATTACAGCATGGAAAAAATAAAATGTGCTATGACAAAGATGAGGTAGGGAAATATGACAATGAGTGACTGGAGCAGGGTAGGCATCTTTATCTGAAGAGTCATGAAATATCTCCCTGGGGGGGTGACATTTTAGTTGAGACCTGAGTGACTAGAAGGGGGTGGCCATACAAAGACCTTGGAGCAGAGATTCCAAGCAGAAAGGCAGCCAAAGGCAAAGACCCTGGTTGGGGATAAATGTAGAATATTCGAGAAGGGAAGTGGAAAACATTCTCCCTAAAGTGTATGAACTAAGGGAAAAATGGAAAGAAACATGTTAAATAAATAAGTGGGGTGGCTGGGTGATAGACACTGGGGAGGATATGTGCTATGGTGAGTGCTGTGAATTGTGTAAGACTGTTGAATCACAGACCTGTACCTCTGAAACAAATAATACATTATATGTTTTAAAAAAAAGAAGATAGCACAAACAATGAATCATGGAACACTTCATCTAGAACTAATGATGTAATGTATGGAGATTAACATAAGAATAAAAAAATATATAAAAAAAAGAAGATAGTAGGAAGGGAAAAATGAAGGGGGGGAAATCGGAGGGGGAGATGAACCATGAGAGACTATGGACTCTGAGAAACAAACTGAGGGTTCTAGAGGGGAGGGGGGTGGGGGGATGGGTTAGCCTGGTGATGGGTACTGAAGAGGGCACGTACTGAATGGAGCCCTGGGTGTTATACGCAAACAATGAATCATGGACCACTACATCAAAAACTGATGATGTAATGTATGGTGATTAACATTACATAATAAAATTTAAAAAAATAAGTAGGTAAAGGGATTTGCTTTTATCACCCTTTCCATTAGAAATTACTTGAGGGGGTTATTAAGGACCATGATTTGAATATAAGTTTTAGAAACATCCCTCTGGCTGCATTCTGTAGGGCAGATTGTAGAGGGATAAGAACAGAATCTGGAGGACCACTTTGGTGACTACTGTATGAGTCCAAACAAAAGATGATGAGACTGTGGAGTAGGATTGTAGTATTGAAGTTGGTGAGGAGTTGAGACAGAGATATATTTCAGTAGTAGAGACGATGGCACCTTGTCATCATTTTCCTATTTCATCTGTATCAGTATATAACAAACTGTCAGTAGCATAGCTTTTATAATTTTAATTGCTCTGTATTAGTCACATTAAGGGAGAAACACACTATTTCCAAAACAGGCACAAAACTTCCTGTAATATCTAAGTAGATTGTTACTTTATGCAAGTACTATCTCATGTTTACCTCATTTTATTTTTCTAATAGTAGAAGTTTAGGTTGACCTTGTCCCAAGATATTAGCTTATCTTGCTGCTCTTTAAGGCTTCTGACCACTCATTCATGGGTTGTTCCCCTTGAGGATCTTACCTTTGACAATATCTTCCCTATCATTAGCCGTCCCATTGATATACTATTGGAGCTCTATTTATTTCACTCCATCTGCTTGGTAAATTATTCCAGCATACATTTTGTTAATCTCTGATTTAGGGGGTGGATTCTGTGATACATCTGCATGAAAATATGTTAAGTCTTCAAACAAGCCATGACCTCTTGGAACTCTGCCTGAAATACAAATTTTATAACCATTTGGGAGAGTGAGTTAACTTCACCATTCATCTGCCTAGTCATAGATTAGGAAGGAAGACATAAAATCAATGTTTTCCATAATCAAGTGTGCTTTTCTATAACATAAAACTTCTAAATAAAATATTCAGTATAAATATTGATTAAAGTAAGCTATAAAGGAAGGGCCTGGGGAAAAAAAAAAAAGATAAAATGGAGCAAAATTTAAGCAATTACAGTTGGAGAGGCACAGATGAGTGCATTTACTCTTAAACATGAACATGTAGGGGTGCCTGGGTGGCTCAGTTGTTTAAGCATCTGCCATTGGCTCAGGTCATGATCCCAGGGTTCTGGGATTCAGGTCTGTGTCTGGCTCTCTGCTCCGCAGGCAGTTTGCTTCTCCCTTACCCCTCCCCCCTGCTCACGTGCACTCTCTCTCTCAAATAAATAAATTAAATCTTAAAAAAACATGTACATGTATACATATATGCATATATATACACATATGTGTATGCGTGTATACATGTGCATATATACATCTGTATATAAAATTAAACTTCTAATATTCTCTCAGAATTAATTTCTGTGTCCTGAATTCTACTCTTTAAGTTCACAAATCTTTCAGTGCTGTGCTAGGAGCTAGTGGTATTTGAAAGGTTAATGCACATCTACTCTGGGCAGGCTTTTATATAGTTACCTTTTAATTGAGTAAAAAAGTAGTTAGCATTTTTACCATCTTAGTTCTTTTATTAAGCTGTTCAACTGACTACCTAAAGCCACCCTATTTTCATTTGATAAAGGAAACAAAACCAAATCTCTTTGTGTTACTTTCTCTTAAAGTGTATTGAGGAAAGGAAACTAATTTGTATTAATTCTCTTTTCTTTTCTTAAGACTGATTTAAGAAAACTGTGTATTCCAGTTATTTGCCCATTTTGTTAATTTTTTTTTTTTAATATTTTTATTTATTTATTTGACAGAGAGAGAACACAAGCAGGGGGAGTGGGGGAGGGAGAAGCAGGCTTCCCGCCGAGCGCGGAACCCGATGCGGGGCTCGATCCCAGGAGCCCGGGATCATGACCTGAGCCGAAGGCAGCCGCTTAACTGACTGAGCCACCCAGGTGCCCCCATTTTGTTAATTTCTGCTTCTACTGTCCACCTCTGAAAAATGGCCATCAATTTTTCTATAACATACTTAAACCACTGCCGCTTAATTTTAAAGATACTAAACTGCTGCCATGGAGGAACAGCAAAACACTGTAGTTTTGATAACATTGGGAGGCAGCCCTCTTAGTGCAAATGTTGCAAATATTCTGCAACTGTTTTAAGTGAAACAAGGGAATGGCTTGTCCCAAAACAGTAACTAGTTTTCCCAGTGGAGATAATTATGCCTTTTAGTACAGTTCAGAATAAAAATCAAGATCATCAGTTTAGTGCATAAATATAATATATTCTAGGTTGTCCTGTCTTGGTGAGTGCAAGGAGAAAAAAAAAAAAACAAGCAAAATCAAGTGAAAAGAAATTCTAGGTATTTTTTAATGTGAAAAAAAAACCAAAAAACAAACAAAAACCCTGAAAGTCTACTCTGAAATGTTGTAATTTCTAAAAGTGAAAGAAATTTCACAAAAGCATGTAAAGGAATTTTAAAAAATCTGAATATTCATGCTTTAATTCAGTAAAACAGGTACTGACCTGTAGTATCTTGGAGATGACTGTAATCAATTGGAATTACAAGATTTTCCTAGAATATCAGATTCCAACATTAATGCATAATCAACACCAAATGCAGGCATCACCCTCAAGCCCCACCTTTCCTGAAAAGCAGAAGATGGAAGCTGGAAGGATGACAACATGGTAGCATGGGGAGGTCATCTAGAGAAACTGTAACTAATGAGGCAACCACATTAAAAATAAATAGTGTTGTCTTGTCACTGTGTACTTTCCTGTTAAATGAGCTCCTATATTCTATCCTTCCTACTCTCTTTCTGCAGGTGCTGGTGCTTGATGCTTTTTGATAGTAAATGAGAGAAAACCCAAGAAAAAGTGTTCATTGTGCATTAAGTCATCTGGTAAGTCCTTTGAGAAGAACACCATTTGAGAAATGCTGATTTCCACATTTCTATACCCATTGGTACACTGCTATGTATTAACTGGAGAGTAGTACATAAAAGAAACAATTAATATTCTAGTATGAGTTTCATATGCATGGCAATAATGAGGGTCAACATAGTGGTTTTTTATATAAATATATGTTTTGAAAATAGCTCTCTATCATTAGTGTATAATGGCATCATTTAGAAGTTTGGGGAAAAAAACAGCAATTTTATCTTAATTAAAATATTTTTCTTTTTTTTTTTTTAAAGATTTTTTTTTTTAATTTATTTTTTTGACAGAGAGAGACACTGCAAGAGAGGGAACACAAGCAGGGGGAGTGGGAGAGCGAGAGAGAGAAGCAGGCTTCCCGCCGAGCAGGGAGCCCGATGCGGGGCTCCATCCCAGGACACCGGGATCATGACCTGAGCCGAAGGCAGACGCTTAACGACTGAGCCACCAGGCGCCCCCTAATATTTTTCTGAAGGGATTCACTTTCACGTAATTCAGTGTTCTGAGTACTGGCTGACATTATCTTTTCAATAATAATTAGACAAAAATGTAATCATTGTACTTGTTTTATGGGAAAATTTGTTGTAGGTTGCATGTAGAATCAGTTCCCTCTGTTGTACTTTTTATCTTTTTATCTTTCCTCTGGAATTACTGTGACCTGAACCATTACAAATAATTATTGAGGGACCTAATTAGAGTTGTGCTGTTTTATGGGGCGCCTGGGTGACTTGGTTGGTTAAGCATCTGCCTTAAACTCAGGTCATGATCCCAGGTGGGATTGAGCCCCATGTAGGCCCTCCTGCTCAGCGGGGAGTCTGCTTCTCCTTCTCCCTCACCCTGCCTCCTGCTCATGCTCTCTCTCGCTATCTTTGTCTCTCTCTCAAATAAGTAAAATCTTAAAAAAAAAATAAAGTGCTGTTTTTTGATGTTTGAGGGCATTAAATATCACTATTTGGTTCTTTTATTAATTTTTTGTAATTTGCTCTTATTTCACTGCTTAGATAGCTTAGTTTATATGACTAGATGACAGTCCTATAGATATCATATGTCAAATATCTGGCACCTCTCATATGTCATAGAATGCTCATAGCAAAGGTGAGAAGTAGCTCATCATGATGATACTCAGGTATATAGAAGTATTAGATAAAATGTAGAATAATTGGGGAAAGGAGTTATGTCTTCTGCAAGTCATGTGAATTAAAAAATAGCTTTACTTTTTAATATTATAAAAGAGATTTTTTTCCCTTATATTTACCTGTACCATACATCTATATATATGTGCATTCATTGAACTATATGTGGGATTTTGTTTCCTACATCAAGAAAATAGAAGCAGTTTTGTTGGAGTAGAGAGGGACATAAATGGAGGGGCATGGCATAGCTTTTGTTCCTCAGACTTTATTGTTTTTTATTTGTTTTTTATTGTTTTTGATGTATACTATAGCTGATAGTTTGGCTTGGGTTGCAAATACACTTGTTGCATTCCTTGGGGGATGTCCTGGAAAACATGTGGGGATCATAAAGGGCCTGGTGGTTCTGCAGGCATGAGAGCGATTATAGGAATATTGGTTTATTGATTTCAGTGTAGGTTTATTTGTATTTATCAGGTGATATAAACTAATATTTGGGATTACATATTGTAGCCTATTTTAGTTTTAATCTCATGGTCCTAGACATAGTCAGAATAAAGCCTAGATCTCAAAATATTGTGTTAGGAGACTTGTCTTGGTGATGTGACATATAAAGGTTTCTTTCTCACTCAGGTGAATCTGCTACAGATCAGGTATCTTCCATTTTGAGTTATGCCATATGGAAGCCATGACTTCTATATTCACTGCAACAGAGAGAAGGAAGGATAGAGGAGGCACCTCACTCTTGGTACCAAAATAGGATACAGATTATCTATCTACCTATCTATCTATCTATCTATCTATCTATCTATCTATCTATCTGTCTATCTATTGATTTATTATAAGGAATTGGCTCACCTGGTTATGGAGGCAGGCAAGTCCCGAGATCTGCAGGCTGAATTAGCAAGCTGGAGACCAGGAGAATTAATAGTTGAGTTCTAGTCCATACACAGTAAAAACAAACAAACAACAGCGCCCAGTTTGAAGACAGTAAGGTAGAATTCTCTCTCTTACTCAGGGGAGGGTCAACATTTTGTTCTATTCAGGCCTTCAACTAATTAGATGAGGCCCACTCAAATTAGGGAGAACAATCTGCTTTTCTCAGTCTGTCTACCAATTTGAATGTTAATCTCATCCAAAAACACCCTCATAGAAACATCCAGAACAATGTTTGACCAAATATCAGCACCTCATGGCCTAGTCAAGTTGACACATAAAACTAACCATCACAAGTGCACCTTTTGTCATCTAGGCACTTATCTACCTCTTTAACCCATATTTAACCTTCAAATAAGGACAATAACAAGATTATTATTATACCTAATATGATACAACTATCCTGCTTACAATCAAAAACACACTAAACCTCTTCCTCAGAAGAGGAGGTAAAATCTGGGAATGATGCTTACTCTTCTCTTGGTATCCTGTAATTTGAATATGATATAAAGTTAACAATACTTAAACACTATGGTATAATATCAATACATCTTATGTTACATGATGAGGGAATCAGAGGGGAAAGAAAATAGATACTTGCTTAAAATTGGATACTTACACGCCACACATACACACACACACACACGTATTCATAACAAAATAAAGAGGAAATATTCTTGATAATTCAGTTCTTATTTCTGTAACTGGTTACATGGTTGTAGGTGGTATTTATTTATAACTGCCTTCTTCCAGTTCTCATTCTATATTCTCTTTGGCTTCAGCAAGCACCTCAGTTGGTCATGATTCTTTACCTGGGGTGGTGACCCAAACCCTCATTCCTACAGGGTCTGGTGGGGCTATTAGGGAATATAGAGGAGTACTTGGGATATTTGGTGAGCCCTATATATTTCCAATATGATAGTTGAACTTTACAAAGTGAAACACAGTTATATGGCCTATGAAAATCAATTGTACCAAAGCTAGAAAACCAGACACTTGTATTTTTGGATCATATGAGGCAGTTTTTATTGGGGATTGATCCTATGTTCTTTGCCTAAGTGAAGAAAAGCTTGTTTTTATGTCTCAGTTCTAGACAATTCCTATTGATTTTTGCCCTCATGCTGATGACCTATCCACACAGGCTATTTCCTTAGGGATTCTCAGGCATTTTCACAATAGAGTCTATATTACTTGACTATGAAGTGATCAAAGCAATTAATTAAGCAAGCTGAAAGTTCACAGTAGACTGCTATCATATACTAATTTTTGAGATGTGGACAAGCCTCTTTACCAAGTATATTCCTTTTCCTGTAAAAGTACTTTTTAGGAATAAGCAAACAAAAAATCATGCTATATGGATTTATTCTATTATTTACCCTCCAAGAGTATGGTGCTGCTGTACTATCTTCCCATTCAAAGCATCTGTCACACAGAAATGAAATCATAGGAAACAGGTATTTTTCTATCCTTAAAGACTCTTCCTTCATGAGCCTTGTGCTCTACCCAAGACAAGGCAAACACTAGACATGCTTGAAGATTTCTTATTTATCTTCTCCCACACCAAACATGACAACATCATCATCATCATCATCATCATCATTTTACTGAAAAGCTGTATATCAGAGAGATGGATAGAAATGCAGAAGAAATGAAGAAAGAAAGAATAATTAGGAAGCATGATGCCAAAGGTTTTGCTAGCAATTACTCAAGTGGTTTCCTAGGTCTTCATTTTTCTATTTTCTGATAGTCTGACTACAGTACTACCTTTTAGTTTGGTCTCTTTACATATTATTTTAAAAGAAGTGATAGCTTTCGTCAGTTAATGAGAAAATTAAATTTATGTTTGTCATCATGTGGCTAAAACAACAAATATTCTCTGGGTTAACATTTTCCTAGTTTCTCTTGGAATCGAGGACACATGGCCTTGACTCAATTAACATGGAAAATGAGCTTCTCTACATCACAACGTACTCCTGTCCGGTCGGGGTACTAAGTAAGCTGTATGGGTTCTTACTTATTTCATATTCTTTCATTAAGAAAACTGGGTTACATACTTTATTATAAAGATTTCTTTGGCATGTGGGAGGGCATATAGGATATGTGTATGTGTGCGTGTGTTGGTATGTATATTTGTATGTATAAGTCAGATGCAAAACAATTTTTGAAATTAATTGGAGAGTGGACACAATCAATGCTGCACTTCAGTCTTCCAGTTTTCTGCTCAGCTTATTTTTTCTTGATTCATAGGCCTGTCTTTAGATTTTTATTCTGAAAGAATGTGGTTGATATCATTACTTTGTGACAATACAAATTTTCAGTCAACATGTTTGGGATATGAACATTTTTTCTCATACTGTACTTAATCTGCTTTGATGTTTCTGACTTCTTCCTTAGATAGGATTTCTTGTGTTATTTTCTTCCCCCAGATCAAAGCAATGCCACAAAACCCTGGGATTTCATATCTTAGTGTACAAAAAAATTCAAGGGTATCAAGTTTAGAAAAATTTAAAAGAAACATCTGAGTAATGCAACTCTGTATAGCCAGGTGTTTCTTGTAGACTTACATTATCATATAGGATGTAGTAACTGAGACAAGGTCCAGAAATCACAATACATTTCTTTGGCATAATAAATGGTTTACAAAGAACATTCTATATATATATATATATATATATATATACACATATATATGAGTTCATATATACAGATAGACACATACATATCAGAACATTCATATATATATATAAAACATAAGCTGATAAATATATATATATATTTATCAGCTCATGTTATATTTACTGCAATTCTAAAGAAAGATGGAACAGATATGAAACAGATATTATCTAACCTGGTATATTTCAATGTTGGTCTAAAGTTGTAGAGTTAGTAAGGGATAAAACTAGAATTCTAATAGTCTTAGCCAAAGTTCTTTAGTAAGAAAGGAGATTCAAAAACTGGAGAAATCAGGTCTATAGATGAGATCCAAAAGACCAGGATGAGATCACACATGGGCAGTGGAGCCAGTGCTCAGTGTGATCTAGTAATTAAGGCTAGAGTGGTTCCAGCCAGCTGAAGAATCCTGGATCATTATGG
Source organism: Leptonychotes weddellii (assembly GCF_054177405.1). NCBI lineage: Eukaryota > Metazoa > Chordata > Mammalia > Carnivora > Phocidae > Leptonychotes > Leptonychotes weddellii. Next base: position 134,299,491 of record NC_138373.1, on the reverse strand, counting down.
AAAAGTGTTAGGGGACCATGAAGTGGGAATGTGTTAATAAGTCAATAGGTCATATTGGTGTAAAGGTGTAGGGTCAGAATAGACAATGCCATCCCTCTGTATAAAATTTCTGGGTTGTGAAAGGAAGAACTTGGTCATCAGATTCACTTGTCACGTAAATGTTTGATCCAGATTGACTCCAAAACTCTAAAAGATAAAAAATTAGGAAATGAGTATTAATGGTGACTCAGAGAAGGAATTTGTATAGAAGGAGTCAGAGACACTGCTGATTCATAGACAAGATTTAACACCAGGGTGGAAGTAGGCACTCAGAGTGCTGAAATACTGGTCACTCAGGTATGACCTTGGGAAGCTGACTTACATAGGGTGTTTCTCAGATAAACTGAGGAAGTTAGACTAGGGAGAGCATTAATAAAATTATTTGAGCCATGAAGCCTTACGTATCTATAAATGATAGGTAAAACTAAACCATCAGCAATTAGTACTAATACAGTTTCTTATCAGTGACTAGTCTTTTCAGCAATTATAATTATAAAATTATAGTAACAAAACACCTAATAAACCTTTTTCTTGGGGAGGGGGTAGGATCTTTTATTTTTATCCAGGGAGCTTTGACATCTCTCTAGAGGTGGAGTCAAATTTTTGAAGGGATTTAATAGCAGAATCTCATGGGTTCTGTTAGGCTCAATCTCGAAGGGTTCTATAGGAGTAACTTTGTCATCTACCTTTGTGTAGGTGAAGTAGAGGGAGCCAAGGTAGGATTACTTTCTATACACGTTAGGGGCAGACATAGGACACTCTAACATTCTTGGAGATAAAATATTCTTGTCTGAGATGACATTTATTATCAGGGAAGTGTAGGGATTCTTTCTTTGCTGCTAATATAATGACCAGGTGCCATTAGGCCACAGAGGACACACATTTTCATGGTGCATCAATGTTCCCTTGATTTTGCTATTACTGACAAGAGATATATAATTGGCCTTTCCTCATTTATGAAGTCCTATCATTTGTACAGTTTTCAGATTTTAACAATATGATACTTGATTGATAGAGGAAAACTAGACTTTGAGGGAACCACTTAATGGGACATCCATAGTGTGGAATCTTAGAATATTTTCTAGCAAAATATGATGAAATCTTTCTGAATAAGTTCAAACTGAGAAGAAACAATATTAATTAATATTAAATATTGCAGTGGAGTTTGGGACACTAAGGTTGATTGGGCTATTTGTTTTGTGATGTTCCTTAGGGTTGTTTTGTTGAGAGTTTGCCATTAAGTGGCCTAATTGTGTCAGTGGATGGGGGCCTTTTCAATTTGCATAATTTCCTCAAGGGACTGCAGCTGCTAATTTGGTGATTAATTATCCATATTACACATTGTTTATTTGACCATGCCTAGATTAATTTCTTTTTTCTCAGCAAATCACATTTAGATATAAATTTGCATATCTTGATTACATTTTAATGCCTTGGCTATCATTGTCTCTTCCCCGGACACCTCATCAGATTACAGAAGAGTGCTCAAGCAGAGAATGATGGAATGTTTTAAATGACATTGCACATCAGTGGACAGATAATGCACATGACTTATTTTTAATGAAGAATGTGTTTTTTTATAATCAAGTGAGTTATGACATCTAATGTACAATATATTTTGTATTTTTGCCATTTCCATTTTACTATAATCAGGCAATTTCAAAAATAGTCTTTATTAACATTTTTAATATTACCATATGTGTATCTTTTTCTGTGTCAAAATATGTTATTTCTATTTATTTATAATCCTGTAATTTGTTGTCAATGCTTGCAATCTGGGTTAATATTCAAGGTCTCTAATTAGTTAATCTCCCACCCAACTTCTCCAGCTTTGAAAACCACTGGGTTTCTGGTGGCATTATACCACAGGTTCCTTACAGTCAAGAACTGTGTCTCAATTTATCTTTTATTTAATTTATTTGATAGAGTGTATTAACTGTTGCTATCATTATTGTAAAAGTAGATTGTAATTAATATTCATAGCTATACCTTATTGAATGTTATCTAGGTCCCAGATAGTGTTAAAAGATTTACTTGTATCGTCTTCTTTAGTTGCTAAGCCATCTTATGAGAAAAGTATTATTTTCTTTGGTTTGACAGTGAGACAATAAGTTTTAGAGGCAAGCAGAAAGGAATTTGTTCAAGGTGAAATAACTAGGAAACAGTGTGGCCAAAATTAGAAACTGTCTAATAGTAAAGCCTGAGCTTTTAGCCAACTGTATGGATGGAGAATGCTAAATGATAAATGCTTTTAACCAAAATGAACAAATGCTCTTAATCAACAGTGAATGAATGCTTTTAATTAACTGAAGGGGTGCAGAACAATGAGTGTATTAATGGTCTTAATCAACAATGAATGAATGTTCTTTACTAACTGTATGGACATAGAACACAGAGTGAATGAGAGAGTGAATGATGGAATTTTGCTCTCCTATACCAGAGATGAATCATATAAAGAAATTCAATTTCAACTCTCCATTCTAAATAAACAACAAGGTAGGAACAAACGGGGTCAGGTCCAAGGCTTCCCACTAGTGAGAGCTGGCAGTTTTGATATAATGAGTACATTGTGGTTAGACTGCTGGAGGGGAGCACAGGTATTATTCACTTCTTCCTTTATGCTGCATAATCCCTCCCCATCCCCGGATGCAATAAAGAAATTGGGTACTCACAAAATTTCCATAAAATGTGGGCTCTAGCCAGTGTTTTGGGTGTTGAAGACTGCAAGTAAGGTTAAACTCTGTGGGTTTATTTGGGAAGTAACTTCTTGATGCACTCAGTTGCTGCTCTCTTGTTTCCAAAAAATGTATGCTTCAGGAACCTGAAAACTCATTCCCATATGCTGGTCTCTGATAGGCCTGCATGAATGAACCATAGAGACTGTACACCTAACTGCTTTACCAGGCTGGTGTGTACAATGTCTTAGGCATGCTAGGATGTTGGGGCAAACTATTTAACTTCTCTGTACTTCAGCTTCTCCATCTATACAATGAGAATAATAATATTAAGAATATGTTTTATATTATGTACTTAACATATCAATTATATAATGATATAAAATTAATATATCAATTTGCATATATTGGTAAATAAAAATAATTAAAAATAACATACTACTAATAATATTATAGAGTTATAACAAATAAATGTTACTGCTTGTCAACAATTTAGGCCTTTGCCAAGCACGAAATATGTATTGTTATTGTTTCCAAAACTCTTACATTTTTTTTTTTTTTATGCTCATGCTAACCTGAAGCTTTCCCAATTTATACTTGGGTAGCCAGTTTTAAAAATTCAATTTCCCCACCTCTACTTCCTGCTCTTTCTGGAGCTCATTACTCCTTTTCACCATCTGAAATGACACTGGAATTAATCTCTTCATTAAACAGACATTTATTCAACACTTCCTGCACGTAAAAGAACTTGAACTCTGACCTGAAGGAACTTGTGATCCTAGATGGGAAATTCATCAGCAAGTAAAGGTAGAATGTATTTTAAATATTATTATGGTGGTAATTTAAAGTTCTCTGGCAGCTGAAGAGGGAAATGCTTAAGTCTGGTTTGGAAGCTGGGGAAGGTCTTACCAAAGAGAAGTTTGGAAGCAGAAGGGGGAAGGAAGAGCACTCTCAGACAAATGTCTGTGAATATTTAGAATTTATGTCTGGGAATTTATGAGAAACCTCAGTGAGGCATCAGGAAAATGTCAATATTATTTGTGGAAAAATCTTACCTTCTAAATTTGCAAAATCAACTTAGTTCTGCTTTTAACTTTGAAGAGCACATTGTTGAAAGAATGTGCTAGCGTTGACGTCTGTACAGACCCACTGAGAACATCTGGTAGATGAGGAGTCTCACAGTCTTTCTGCTTCTGCCTTCTATTTCCTGGGCGCCTTGGCGTGTAGCATGAGGTTGATGAGGGAGAAGGAAGCCAACAAATGATCTCAGAACCATCTGATGAGCTAGTGAAAGACCTAAGCTTATACTCACTGACTCTGGCTTTATTACTGGTCTAAAGGAACTCCTCAAGATTTTCTAAGTTGCTGAATGTAGCTAAAGATGATTATGGATGGTGGAGGGAACTTTAAAGTAATGTCTGGTTAACTTGAGAAGGAGGCATGGTGGAGCATTTCTCGGTAAGTAAAATGTCCTCTCTGTCTTCCTCTTCTCCTCTCTCTTGGAATTTAAAAATTGGTATGTGCCTGTTTTTATAGAGGAGCTTTGAGTAGAGATATGTGCCAGTTTTTCATCTATGAAATGATTGAAAATATTTCTTTACCTATGAAGTAGGGGTTAGAACATTCCTTTATAGGGTTCTTATAAAGATAGAATGAGTTACTATGTAAAAGTGCTCTGTAATCACTGAGGCCTAAATTAAATTTAAAAATGTAAAAAAGTTCAGAATATCTGTACAAAATAGATTGAAAATGTGTGTGGCCAAATGGCTTTGGAGTTGATAGACTCCCATTGAATCTTTTTTTTTTTTTTTTAAGATTTTTATTTACTTATTTGACAGAGAGAGAGACAGCGAGAGAGGGAACACAAGAGGGGGAGTGGGAGAGGGAGAAGCAGGCTTCCCGCTGAACAGGGAGGCCGACTCGGGGCTGGATCCCAGGACCCTGGGATCATGACCTGAGTCAAAGGCAGATGCTTAACCGACTGAGCCACCCAGGTGCCCCAATTCCCATTGAATCTTGACTTTACTTCACTGTAGAATATTTGGGAGGCTGACAACTCCTCAGAGCATTAATTTTCTCATCTGAAAAGGGAAAGTTTTGAGGATTAAATCAAGATGTATGTGAAAGCATTGTGTACCCAGTGTTGAGTATAGAGTAGGTGTCCCTTTCTTTTCCTCACTTATTCTCCCTTCCTTCATCCTCCCTTCTCTCTCCCTCTTGCCCTCTCTTCTTTCCTTCTCCTTCCCACCCTCCTTCTCTCCCTTTCTTCCCCCCTTCCTCCTATCCCTCCATCCCCTCTTTCACCATCTCTTCACAAATGCATGATCATGTATTACAGCCAATCTCTTACTGTCAATACTCCCTTATTTAATATTTGTCTACCATTTTTTACTCTACATCTCTAAAAAGATTTGGTTTATTTCTTAAACCCCTTTTAACCATTCTCAGGCTGCATCCTATTCATCTTCTAAATACTCTCACCATTAATCATGACTTCTGTTCACCCTACAAGCTTCAGACAGGCTTAGCTTCCCTATATCAACTCTGCCAGTCCTTACCTTGCAACACCCAAGGCTAGTCAGGATAGCGGGAGGGGGGTCACAAACTTCTGTTATATCCTTTATGTTTCTCATACTTTGTAACATTGCTGAAGCTTCCTAGCTACTTAGCAATTTTTGTACACTCCTTGATACAAGAGTCCCAGTGACTGTTTCAATTTTCTTATACCTTATATATTCCGTTTGGGTGGCATTTAGTATATTCTGCTTTATGGGGTGTGTGTGTAGGCACGCACGCATGTGTGTGGATGTGCATGCGTGTGTGCATGCATGCATGTATGGATGGTTCTTGACTGTACATTTTAGGGATCAATCCTAAGTTTTAATAAATTTTTGTAGTCCCTATCATATCTAGTAAATTTATATTTATTTATTTAATGAATATTTATTGAATTAATTCTGTGTGTTAGACATGTTCTAAGCATAGGGAATTCAGCAGTATCCCACATGAGCATGCTTTCTGCTTTCATGGTACTTATATTCTTTCAAGAGGCAGACAAAAATATGTAAACAGATAAATAACCAAGATAATATTAACTAAGTTAGTTATCCCCTCAAGACTGTGGTTTTTCCTTTGAGAAATGGTGAAAATTACATTGTTCTTGTCTGCCTTTGGAGCCTCTTAAGGGATGATATGGATATATTTGGTAATGCCTGTGTGCCCTACAAGATTATTACCATTATTGACAATAACAGTGGAAGGAATCCTTGATTAGATATCAAGGGACCTCACTTCTAGCCACAGCTTAGTCATGAATTCTCTCTCAGCCTCAGTGTCCTCACCTGTAAAATAAGGGAGTCAACCTAGATGATTGTAAAGATTTCTTCCAGCATAGTGCTGTATGTCTCTAAGAACATGATGTTGCAGTTCATATCTAGAGGCCCCAATTGATCTGTCAAAAGTATGCAGGATATCTTTGAAAAGACACTGTAAATGTCTTCTGGGAAGTTTCATTTTAGTAACTATTAGGGCAACAGGAATACTGTGTCTTTTATTAAATTTGTCTGTCCCCTGGTGCTGATAATATCTTCTGAATATAAATTGCACAATATAATATAATAAAGCAGAGTTTAGAATTGTTTTCATAATAGTGCATACCATAGTACTCAGCCATAAAATAAGAACTGAAAAGTACATCTTGTTCTGTAAACTCATAATTTTCAGCTGTCTAAAAACTGAGTGTAAAAAGGAAATTAATAAGGGGAAACATTTCACAGCATGCCTGCACAGTTAAAAAAAAGATTATGTTCTTTATAAAAAAAAAAACAAAAAAATGGGAACTTTATTCTTCTGGTATTTGATAACCTAGAAAAATATTTGTATTTTTTAATCTTTGTTTTTGCTAATAATTATCACTGGCACATTTATTTACTCATTTTTGTATTCTTTAATTCTCTTTAGAAGCATTTGTTTAGGAGTCCTTATATACTCAACTCAACTTTCATATCAGCTTATGTATATTAAAAGAAAAGGTGGCCTCTAGAAGCTTGGAAGACATGAGATTTTACATTAAGGATAAATGAATGTCTAGTTGAAGTTCAATATCCTCAGTTTGAGTTTTGCCAACCTGTGGGATTAGTTTAAAAATAACTTGCTTTAGCAGCATTGGTCAGTTAGCTTTGAGCAATCATTAGTTAACATGGTCACATGATAGATAAAAGGTCCAAATTAGATGCAAAATGCGTGCTGTGGCAATGCAATTCTGTCAATCAGCTTTCTTATCATTGGGACAGAAATTATGGGTTTGATTTTTGTGGTTCTAGATAATATAATAATGACATTAATAATACTGTCATAACATATGCCATGGCTTTGTTCTTCCCTTGCATAGCCATCATTTCACCATATTCATGGAACAAAATGGGGAAAATGGCAGTCATTGTCTTCAAAATGCTGATGCTGAAGACTCATGGTTACAATGGAGTGTGATAAATGCTAAGAAGGGGTGGTATGGAAGAACATACTCACGTGATCAGTCTAGCCTAAGAAAGATTTAGAGGACAAGTTTATACATTGTGTGTTTTGACTGCCTAAAATCTTTTAAAGTAGGTATGATGATCTGCATTTTACAGATAAAGAAATTAAGCCAGAAACTAGATCAAGGTCACATAGGTAAAAATTGTGACAGCTAGAGTTTTAACCCCTGGTTCCAAAACACTTATCTGCTACAACAGAGACTACAATCCCTGTCTCATTCCCAGATGATTGCTTGCTGATGGTCATGGGGAAAATGATTAAGAGAGTATGAGTAGATTAATAAAAAAGCAGAAACAGTGACAACAACGATATATGTATATACACACAAACATGCACACACATACATGTATATATACACAGATACCTATACAAACCCATACACATGGCTCATACATGCACATACATATTCTGCTGTTTTTGAGTCAGTGGTATAAGCAGTATGGTATAAGAGGAAAAAATGGATCCAGATTACAGGGTTTAATTCCATTTCCTAATACATGCATAGTGAAACCGGTCCCTGCATCCTTTAGAACCTCACTTTCCACATCTGTAAAATGACATTAATAGTGATAACGTTTACTATTCCCATATGTTGACTATTGTGCACTCAGTAATGTAATTGAAAGTTACTGTAAGCATTAAAGGTTCTACCAATATCAGCAATTCATTTTGAAGGTGGTGATTTATATTTAAATATATTTATATTTAAAGGTGTCAGATGCTGGTTATTAATCTACCAGCCTCCATGCTCAGAGTCCAATCCAGGTAAATTTGAAGCAGCAGGAGACATAATAAAAAATTAAGTGAATAATTACATTCTCTTGTCATAGTATTTTGGAGAACCATTTTTGTCCTAATACGTGGAATCATCTAGATAAATAACATTTTATGCTGAAGACAGCTCTATGTTGCTAGACTCAGGCATCATCTTACCTATCCAGAGTTTTGACACAGTGATCACTCTGTCAGGAAACATATTTGCTGCATTTTCCTACCTTCATAGACACTCCTCAGATCTCTTTTAGTGATTCCTCATCATCTCCCTGTTCTTCAAAGGCTATAGTGCCTCAGGGGTCAGGCCATGGATCTCTTCCTTCCCAATCTACATTCACCCCTTTGGGGGTCTCATCCACTCTGATGGTTTCCAATGCGATTTAGACCTTGAACATTTATTTCTCCAGCACAGACTTCACTCCTCAGCTCACTATTTGACAGTTCTGCTTGAATGTCAAAAAAGCGTCTCAAATGACCCAAACTGAACTAACGATAGGACAACTGCTCATTCCTACTTGTCCTTCAATTTTCCCTCACTTAAATTAATGAAATGTCATTTCTTTTAGTTGCTCAGGTCAATAACTTTCATATAATCCTTGACCCATTTCTTTCCCTCAAATACCACATGTGGTCTAGTTCCCTAGACTCTACTTTCATAATTTGACCAGTTCTCAGTTCCAATGATGCCATCAAAACTATCCTCTCTTAAATCTAGATTGCACAAGAACCTACCTGCTGTTCTTGCTTCTACTCTTGTCCTATTCTGTCGTTTATTCTCAGCACAGCTGCTGAAGCATTCTTTCAAAATGTTAAGTCCATGCATGTCACTTCTTTGCTTGAGACTTTCCAATGATTTCCTATTCCACTTAGAATAAAAGTCAAAGTCCTAACCTTGACATCCATGATCTTCATCGTTTGCAGCACCCTCGCCCCATCTCTCTGACCTCCTGTTCTTTGACCTCAATTTTCTCCACCCCAGTAACCCCCTGGCTGCTCCTTGAAGTCCCAGGCACACTCCTTTTGGGCCTTTGCAGGCTGTCTTTCCTCTGCCAAGAGGGATTTTCCCCGGATATTTGAACACCTAGAACCCTTGTGTTTTGTTCATGTGTTTACCAAAATCTACCTTCTTTGTGAAACATCATCTGGTTATTCTTCCTAAAATTACACTACACTTACACATTACACCCATATTTCTCTTTCCTGCTCTGTGTTTTCTCCTTGGCAGTTCTTACCATCTAACAGGCTTTATATTTTACTCATTTATTATGTGTCTTATCTCCTTCCCCCATTCATAGAAGCTAAGTTCCAAGAGTATTTCTGTCCGTTTTCTTTACCACAGTATCCTTAGGATTTATAACACTGCCTGGCATATTATAGGTGCTCAATAAATATTTATTGAGTTGTTAAATTTATGAATTTTATTACACATGCATATTAATAACATGTGTGATGTATATATATATATGTATATATGTGTGTGTATATATAAATGAATGATATGTTGTTAAATGAGAACAAGTCATACAAATGTGCCCTAAACTTGAATTATCTATATAAATACCTCAAAGGTCTAATTTATTTTATTTGTATAGGCACTACCTGAGATAATCTGAATCAGAAAAATAGGGTACATCTTTGGGTTAATGTATTCATTCCTTAAATCAAGAACTATGGAAATGTTAGAGATTAGGATAATCTGAAGGAAAATTTAGGTGGGTATATTTGCAGGTACCATAGAAATATCACAGGCTTAATTAGTTTCAAAAATTTTTCCCAAGACTGTCCTATTCAATTGTTGGGAAAAACAAAGCATTATAAAATTTTATTGCTGCCACAATATGAAGCAGAATTTCAGCGTAGATTATTCAGATGTGGCTTAAGTGCACTTTGCTCAGTAGACAAGAAATGTAGCTGTTCTGGCAAAAGCATGGCACATTCTTTGTGTAGCAATTAAAGTCTGTATTTTTATTTATTTATTTTTTTAAAGATTTTATTTATTTATTTGAGACAGAGAGAATGAGAAACAGAGAGCATGAGAGGGAGGAGGGTCAGAGGGAGAAGCAGACTCCCCGCCGAGCAGGGAGCCTGATGCGGGACTCGATCCCGGGACTCCAGGATCATGACCTGAGCCGAAGGCAGTCGCTTAACCAACTGAGCCACCCAGGCGCCCCTAAAGTCTGTATTTTTAAATTGAAGTTAATCAAACAAATAGAGTTGTGTTTTCACCCAGAAGTCAGTACCATCATAACCAGTACTGTCTTCAGAAAAAGAAAAAAAGGAAATATTAAGTTGATTTAGAAAAATCTTCAAGACAACTGAATAACAGGAAACTCACCAGAGTAAGTGGGAAAACACTGAAGAACTCTTTTAACGTATATTGGTAGGACTTATCATTTGCTATCTAAATCTACAGTAATATCCTAATCAAGAAAGTTGCTGTATTTTGTCAAGTGCTTTTTCTGCACCAGTTGAGAGGATCATATGGTTCTTGTCTTTTCTTTTATTAATGTTTCTATCACATTGATTGATTTGTGAATGTTGAACCACCCTAGCATCCCAGGAATAAATCCCACCTGGTCTTAGTGAATAATCATTTTAATGTACTGTTGGATCCCATTGGCTAGTATCTTGGTAAGTATTTTGGCATCCATGTTCATCAGGGATATTGGTCTCTAATTCTCCTTTTTGATGGGGTCTTTGTGTGGTTTTGGGATCAAGGTAATGCTGGCTTCATAAAATGAGTTTGGAAGTTTTCCTTCCATTTCTATTTTTTGAAACAGCTTCAGTAGATTAGGTATTATTTCTTCTTTAAATATTTGGTAGAATTCCCCTGGGAAGCCATCTGGCTCTGGACTCTTGTTTTTTGGGAGGTTTTCTACTGAATGTTTACCTTGCTTTGTTCCTCAGTATATCATAAGCTTATAGAGGATAAAATCCTAAGTGCAGGGAATTGGTTACTTTCTCATTGCCCCTAGTGTCCACACCTAGTCCCCCAGCATATTAGAATAGCAAGTAAGGAGGAAAGAACAAGCCAGAGCAGGATAAAATTCCAGCATGATCTTCTAACATTATGTAGTGGGCCTGAGGATTTTCTCAGGGCTCTCCATTCAGTTGATATAAAGGCCATCTGGTAACCCTGAGACAACCGGATTTAGGGTTCATTTCTGGACTAATAGATTTATTCAATAAATATTTTCTGAATATCTAGTTTGTTCCTGACATTATTTTAGGTTCTGGGGATACTGAGGTAAATAAAACAGACATGAAATGTATATTATAGAGACATAGGTAGTCAAAACAAGTATGTAGCATTGCATAGTATCAGGTGAATATTATTATAGGGTTAAGTAGAAAACAAAGCAAAACAGACAAAAGGGAGGGTGCTGTTTTTCATTTTTTATGGTTTAGAAAGAACTGGTTTCTCTGAAGAGGAGACTGGGAGAATGCCATGGTGGAAGTGTCCTTAGGAAGGATCCTTTGGATCTCTACGGAGAACACTGAGATTCTGGGAGTGGTAGAAGAGGGAAAGCATGTTTGATTTAATCAAAGAACAGCAGGAAGCTGATGTGATGGTGCTGAGAAAGAGTTATATCATGGACAGTTTTATAGGCCATGGTCAGGCCTTTGGACTGAGTTCTAAATGACACAGGAAGCCGTGGGTGAGGGACTATGGTTAGCAAAAGAGTATCTTTCTATGATTCATGATATAAAAGATAATTGTGGCTATTATGTGGCAAAAACACTCTAAAGGATGCATTGAGAAACCAAGTAGGAAGTGATTCGTGATGTGGAGGAGACACAATTGTGGCTCACATGGTGTGTAGCAGAGAACTGGGAGTATTTCTAATACAACATGAAGATAGAGCCTAAGTGATTTGATGACAGAGTGTGGAATATGAAATGGGATGTGAGAAAAAGAGGACATCAAGAATGCGACCTGTTTGTGGCATTTGCTGAGGGAGATGGCACATGGGGAGGGTGAAAGTTTGGGGGAACGTTGAAATCCAGAATTCATTCCAGACATGTTAATTTCAATGTTAGCTAGCCAAGGAACAATGTTGAATGGGCAGTTGTATAGGTGAGAGTGAAGTTCAGAAGAGGAGTGGACTGTAGATTAAAAAAAATTGAAGATACATGCATATGGCGGGAGAAGATTGCTAGATGTACCTACCAGGCACAGATCCATCAGGAAAGTATAGTGTAAGCAAAGGCAGATCTATCATGGTGGATTTTAGGCTGGACACAACTTAATCCTCTTGGAGTTTTATTGCATAGAGTCCTTATTACCACACACACTCATGCACAAAGCAGCAGGCTGTTTCCAGGTCTTGCTTCCGGTATCTCACCACGCCTGAGGTCCTTGGCCCAGGAGCATTGATTTTTGCTGACAATACAAGAGGGTTGGAGCAAGAGGTACTTTTACACAGCACCATGCACATGGGAGGCATGCAGTTCTCACTGGCTGAATCAATGAAATAATCATAATGTCTTTTGCCTCTCAGAACTGAGATTCAGTATTTCCAATGTCCACTGAGAATTTGAAGACATTAAGTCAAATAAGAAGGCCTACAACTTACAACATAAATGGTTTCTGGAGAGTGGATGCAAGCCCAACTTTGATGAGTGAGGGTATCACCTGTTTGGGTGCTTGTAGCTTGTGTCAAAATCTTATAGCATGCAAACCCATTTTCTTTCTTAAGGAAAAAAAAATTGTCTTGAAAATAGTTTCCTTTGATGACTCATTGGTCCTTTTCTTCAATCTGTAAAATGTTTTAACTGGTTCATATCCACATGGATTCCCTAAGTCTTATCCTGCATTTGTGCAATTACAATTCTCCAGTGTATGAATCATCCTTCCTTACTTTCTCATCACCCCTGATTATTTTGACCCAGTGCCTCCTGCCTTAGTGTGATGTCAGTGTCAGTTGGACTTTGCTGTGATGGTCAAATTATAACTGAGAGTTTTGGTCATTATTGTATGGCATCTCATTTATGATAAGAAATGTTAGAAAAACAAGAAGTTCCAAGTAGAGATAATGATAAACTGAGGTGTTAGATGTTTAACTTGACATTATATATAATTTTTTTTTAAGATTTTATTTATTTATTTGACAGAGATACAGTGAGAGAGGAATACAAGCAGGGGGAGTGGGAGAGGGAGAAGCAGACTTCCTGCGGAGCGGGGAGCCCGATGCGGGGCTCGATCCCAGGACCCTGGGATCATGACCTGAGCCGAAGGCAGACACTTAACGACTGAGCCACCCAGGCACCCCTAAATGTTTTTTAAATGTTTTTTATTGTTATTCACTCCACATTATAAGCTTATGTTTAACATATAATTTATTCATTCAGCAACTAGTGAGCAGACTTTAATTAGGCTGTGGATATATAATGGTGAAGAAATAGACACTAGGTCTATTAATAAGCTTCCAGGCAGACAATAAACAAATAAGCAAACCATATACATATATGGTTATATTTATATATAAACATAAAATCACAGCTTATGAAGGAAACAAACAGGGTGCAAAGAAAATGAGACTTGCTTAGGTCAAGTGACCAAGAATAGCGTTTCAGAGGAAGTGACAATTAAACTGAAATTTGAAGGATAAAAGAAGGTCGACTGTGTAAACATTGGAGGATGTGGGAGAGCCATCTAATATCGGAAAAAGGAACAGTGTGTAAACATCCTGGGACAGGTGCATTAGGGAAAAACTAAGATGTTTGTGGTGGACAGGGGAGAGATAAGTTAAGAAAAAAAATGGAACCAGGTGAGGTTGGAAAGCAAGCAAGGTCTTTAAAACTTGGTAAGGTTATTAGCATTTCACTTTAGAAGTAGAGCAAATAGCAGCAAACACTGGCCTGGCATGTATCAGTGCTTGCCTCTTCAGATCAGATTATTTTCACCCTTTAAAAGTTCAATACCAATTGATATGTTATGTAATGGCATATTTCCTATGAGCTTTATGATGAACTCTATCTTGGAGATTATTAATGCACTCGAGATTTCTGTAGAACTCCCATGTTATTAAAAAAATAAAATCTTAAACTATAATAAGTACTTAATGTAAGAGAGTCAAAGAGGTCTGGGTTCATGTATTAGTAAGTAGTTAGCTGTGTGATCTTTGGCAATTAATCTCTCTGAGTCTCAGTTTCCTCAACAATAAAATGGGGATAATATTTACTAAGTTAGGTTGTTGTAAGAATTAATTGGGATGATATATGTTGAGTGCTTGTCATAGAATCTCAATAAATAGATTATTAATTATCACTACAATTAAACTTACTGCTATCATATAAAATCACTTTCTTCCTTGTTTTAGAATACTTTTTTTTTTTACTATAAGCTTACTATAAACTTAAAAATGGTAAATTGTGACAAAGTTTATTTTATATGCTATCTGAGGGGACCAACAGAATAGTTGAGCACCCTATCCAGAGGAATGGCCGAAGTGTATAGTTTTGAAGGTGGTTGTGGGTTTCCTCCTGGATTGGAAAAGGCAGTTCAAAGATTTGTAGGATCCAGCTTACCATACACCTATGTGTATATTTATTTTTTTCTTCTTTGCATCTTTCCACTGTATATTAGAGGTGCTAAAGCAGCAGAGGGGAAGCAGAGAAATTACAAGAGAATATGAAGCATTTCTTCCAATTAAGTTTCAGAAGTAGACTGGAAACTGTCAGTCTAGAGAAAGAACAAAGACACAAAGAAGTTGTCTCCAAAGCTTTGTAGTAAAGCTTTGGAATTAGAGCTGAAGTGATGAAGATATGGGAGCCTCTTTTAAAGACAAAAATTGGGGCTGTGAACAGAGGAATGACTATATAATGTTCTTTCGTAGAAGTTGTGTTTTGGATAGTGGTATTTTAAAGTGGAGGACAACTCTTAAATTAAAAATAAATATTCATGAAAGAGATTAAGAGGTACAAACTTCATTATAAAATGAATAAGTCACAGAGATGAAAAATACAACATAAGGAATATAGTCAATAATATTGCCATTACAGGGGCGCCTGGGTGGCTCAGTTGGTTAAGCAACTGCCTTCGGCTCAGGTCATGATCCTGGAGTCCAGGGATCGAGTCCCGCATCGGACTCCCTGCTCAGCAGGGGGTCTGCTTCTCCCTCTGATCCTCCCCCTCTCATGCTCTCTGTCTCCCATTCTCTCTCTCAGATAAATAAAAAAAAAAAAAAATCTTAAAAAAAAAAATAATAATATTGCCATTACATTGTATGGTGACAGATGGTGACTACACTTATCATGGTGAGCAGTGAATAATGTATAGAATTGTTAAATCACTATGTTGTACACCTGAAACTTATATAATACTGTATGTGAACTATAGTTCAATAATAAATTTTTAAAAATAGATATTTAATTGTAAAGGGTTAATTCTAACATCATAGTTTTGGAAAAGCAAATTAGTGGGTTGAGTATATTGACATTTCTTAGGAATTTTCTACATAGGACTTGGTTGCTCTAATTGGACAGAGAAGATAGGTCACCTCATATGTGACTAGTACAGAAAATATACAAGGGACGTTATCCTAAGGAAGTTGCAAACAGAGGGAGTTCAATTTGAGAGGCACATCTCAATGACAAGGTTTCCAAAAAATGTAAGCAGAATGGAAACTGTAGGATTTGCTATTTTAAAATAATTCTAAATTCTACTTCAATACTATAAAATTTAGTGAAATTTGTTATATACTCACTACTTGTTAAGCCAAATGTATACACAGATGAAAAAAGTTGTACCTGTCCGGGAGAGACTATATATAAACATATAATTGAAATACAATAAGAAGTATGTCATATACCTTTTGTATCTTCAGACTGCATTCTAGAAAATGTCAATGATTTAACATTCTAAAACTTGGCATATGCCTAAATCTAATTTGTTATTATTACAACACATACGTACACACACGTACAGTAAACATACTCGTGTGTGTATGTATTATGGTGTCTCGATGCTTAGGGATAATTAAGACCTTCTGGAAGTAGGATCTCTGATTTTATAACTATGTTCTAATGCTTATTAGGCATTTGATTTTGGACAAGCCACTTAACTTCCCTGAGCTTTCATTTCCTCACATATGAAATAGGGATATTAGAATCTATCCCATAACCTTGTGAAGATGGCATAAGATAATGCTGATTAAGTGTTGATCAGGTCTGACACAGAGTATTCAATAAACATTAGCTATTACTTTTGTTGTTTTTATCATTGTTTTATTTTTATTCTTAGTAGCAGCAGCAGTTTTAAAAGATCAAGATACCTGAAAGAATAGTTTTTCAGTGGCTATTATTCTTCTACCTCTTTTAGAGGACACATATTGAGATCTTTCCCAAACTTTCATTGTATCAAGAATAGAAACATTTCTGTGACCCTTAACAAGTGCCCAGCAGTGATCTAACTGCTATACAAGTATTAATTCATTTGTCAGAATAATGAGATAGCAACTATTATTATTATACTGTGTCACATTGTACTAACAGGGAAGCTTCTGTACTAACTATTGAATGAGAGGAAATGCAATGTCCAGAAAACCATTGCTGACAGGATAATCCCATAAATTCCCTCCCGTCCTCCTCCCCTCACTTCCTCCCTCTTTTATATTGAAAAATGGATTCAGATTATATTACAACTTTCCTACTTCCTTTCTAATAATATATCATAGACATTTTTACATGTTATTACGTATAGATCCATCTCATTATTTTTAAAGTTTATAGAGCTTTATTTTTTGCAAGATGAAGAGAGTTCTGGACATGGATGGCAGTGATGATTGCACAACAATAGAATGTACTTAATACCACTGAAATGTACACTTAAAATTTGCTCAGCAGTAAATTCTGTTATGTGTATTTTACCACAATAAAAAATTGGGAGAAAAGTAAAGGTTATAGAATTTCAAGTCCTGTACTAGATTTTGTTTAAACTCTTTCTTATTGAAGGATGTTTATAGCAATACTGTAATGAATATCACATTAATTTTCTTTGAACACCCATTGTCTGTAGTGTATGAGAATAAAATAATAGGTATAATTAATTGAGAGCTTACTGTGTGCCATGTACCACACTAAGCACTTTATATAGATAATCTCATTTGAACCTCACAACAATCCTGTAGAGTTGGTGCTCTTTGCATTCTCCCCAGATTATGCAGGTTGTTCCTTGCCCTGGGATACCTGTTTGAGGTGGCAAGTTGGGCCTGACATCCAGCTTGAACTTTTCACCAAACCTTGGCCCAAGGCTGTTTTTAGCAGAAAGAAGGGGGGATTTATTCTAAATGCCCAAAGATACCTTCTGGTTGTTAAACCTTGGGTCCCTAGTCTCCCTTCATCCAGAGGGAGCAACCTTTTCTAATCCTGAGGCATTTTATGGCCTGCTACGGTCCTGTAGTTTCCCTAACTTGTGTTGCAGAGCCAGGGTTGAATTCAGGAAGTCTCCGTGAGAATTCTATGCTGAGTCATTACACAAATGCCTCCTGGAGGAATAAATTCCCAGGAGTGCAATTGCTAAGTCAAAGGGTAGATACATTGAAGATGTTGAGTTTCTTCCAAAAACACTTTACTCTATTTCCTTTCCACCAATAGTTTCTAAGAATTTCTGTACCCGCACACCCTAGGAAATCTTGGATTTCACAATTCCTTCTTATATCTGTTAGGTTTCTGTTATCGTAGTGCAAAATGTTGCCAGACACAGCTACATTTTTTCCCACTGTTGTTATTTTACTCAAACCAAGATAACTGATACTTTTCTGTTATTTGACTTTTTGTCCTAAAAGCACAAGTAGATGTTTAAAAATCTTGGAAAACTGATGTTGTGTTGGCATTGATTTTGCTGTGCCTGAGCAACTTGCTTTGACATATGAAAATATCATAGGTCTTCTGACATACTTGATAAAGAGATTTGGTTGTACAAAGACTTAGACTTGTTTTGGATGATAGTTTGAAGTTTGTGAGAGCAGATGTAGATACTAAAATGTCTCACTGTATTTTAAAAGGCTGTTTGGTACATTGTGGCCATTTTCCTTGGTATAAGCAAAATCAATTTTATTAGAGTATTTGCCAACCATAAGCTATAGCTATAGACAGTGTATGTGCTTTATATTAAGCTACTTCAAAGCCTGTGTTAATAGAATCATCAAGGCCCTCCAGTCCAGGCATACTTGTAAATTGCTAGTCTGTCCTTTTGTCTTTCAAGATCTTCTGATGTGGAAAATGGATAAAAGTTTGGAACCATTTTTAAAGACTAATTTAAAATTTCATCCACACAGATATAGATTTTATTTGTATTTCTTTGACTCAAATGCTTTCTTTATTACATTAGTCCAAACTTTCTCTCATTTTAATCTATTCCATGTTTTCCATTTTAATTCTTTTTACCATCTTTTGATGCCCAGCAAATATGTAGCCTCAAATTAAAAAAAAATGGATTTCAGTCTCAGTCCAATGAAACAACTCAGAAGAGGTAGAAAAAGTAGAAGCCAGAGGAAGAAGAATCACGGATCTCATCCTAACACAATCACAATTTAAATAGTAGCTGATACTTATTAAGGGGTACTCTTTGCCAGGTACAATGCCAAATATTTTCCCTGTATTGATCGCCTTTATCTTATGCATCCTACTTTTCAGGTGAGAAAATTAAAGCCTAGACAGGCTAAAAAACTTACCTAAAATCAAATGGACTTGAACCAAATAGCTTGATCCACCTCTCTTAATCATTGTGTTCTACTGCAGAGAGAAGGAAGTTTGTTTTAGGTAACACAGGGTTTACTTTTGGCTATGTTTTCAGGAGACAAGTATAATTAAATAACATGAGTATTTGTTATGCCTCCTCCCCACCAATCCTATGCTGCTCTTAAGACTCAGTTCCCTGGGCGCCTGGGTGGCTCAGTTGGTTAAGCGACTGCCTTCGGCTCAGGTCATGATCCTGGAGTCCCTGGATCGAGTCCTGCATCGGGCTCCCTGCTCAGCGGGGAGTCTGCTTCTCCCTCTGACCCTCCCCCCTCTCATGTGCTCTCTCTCATTCTCTCTCTCTCTCAAATAAATAAATAAAATCTTTAAAAAAAAAAAAGACTCAGTTCCCTATGTTGAGAGAGAGAGAAACAGAAGAAAGAGCAAGAAAAGTCCTCAATAGATTCTGAAACTGGGTCAGATTATGGTTTGATAGCAAAACTTACCTTGCAGAAGCAGGCTGTAATCAACACAGCTTAAATACAAAGAGATTATTTTTATCTTGATAAAACAGTGGGAGGAGAAAAGAGAAAGAATCCTGAAGAGTTCAACCAGAGTGTATCCCATTCTAGCACAAGAGTGAAACTTAATAAGCACCTAAGACACACTGAAGGAAGGCTAATTCCTTTTAGTGAAGCTCTCCAACGACTTTTCCATCACTCTACGGGTCTTTCTGGTTATGCCCTGATAGTCACACCAGTAGTATTAGTAACAGTAATAGCAGCAGCACTACTGAGCTGCCAGGAAAGCACTAGCAGTAGTAAAAGCATGGAGTTTAGAGTCAGAAGATCCAAATCCAGAAACTCTATCTTCCACTCACAAGTTTTGTGTCCTTAGAGAAGTGAATCTCTTCCAGCCTTCATTTCTTTATCAAACAAGCATAATGATATCTGTCTCACAGGACAGGTAGGAATAAGTCAAATGATTATTATAATCACCTAGCATGTACTGACATATAGAAAGGTCCCTACTATCTATGATAAATATTAGTTTTTCTTCTTTTTATTTCTGCCCTTCTCTCCCTTCTCCCCTTCCCCATCTTCTTCTTTGTCTTCACAGTGGCTTTGTATTTCTTCAGTTGGGGCAGAAAGAGCAGTATGCCTGACAGTTTCTAAAAACATTGTTCACTCTCCCATATTGGCATGCTGCTACCCAAATCTTCTGTACCAATTACTCCCAGCATCTAAAATAATTACTGAGTGCTTTTTATAGGCTTCGTATGATCTTTCTACTGCTCTCAGTTCATTCTAGGCTTATTTAAGAATCCCATTGTAACACATGTATTCATTTTGTCATTTCCTTAAAATATATATCATCATGGAAACCAAAATTTTAAAATTCAATAGTAAAGGCAAAATGTAATAAATTCCTTCAGGTTAAGACTTTTATTCTTATGAGCCTTCTTTAGAGGGCCCCCTTAAGACATTTGTCTTTCTCTTGAGCCTTAAGCACCAGGTCAGTTGCCTCTTTTAATTTGAATACTGAGTTAAGGTATTAGGGCCAGATATGTCCAATAATCATAGATTGTGCTAACAAGTGAAAGTTTTATGTCAACTCTTATGTCATTTGTGTTTTTTACTAAAGAATAAGCAAATGAAACACTAGGACAAATGATGTATGTCAACTCAATTCTTATTGGAATGACACCATTCCTGGCCAAACACAACCTGATTAAGGTTTCATCCTGCCTCAGGCACAGAGATAGAGACTGTGTCAGTTAGACCCCAGTGATGGCAAGTAACACAAATTGATTGTAGCTAACTCATGCAGAGAAAGCAGGATATCAATTAGTTGGATGATAAGAACAATGAGAAGAGTGATGAAAAACTAGAAAATCAAGGTTGTATAAAGATGATACTCAGAAGATCTAGGAGTCTAGACAACTAAAATTAGTTATAATGAACTTCTTCATCCGGTACTTTTCCTTCCCCTGACATCATGCTTCTTGAGATTTAAGGTCTTAGAAGGGAGAATCTGATTTAACTTGCTTGATTTAGGGGGTAGAGAATGGGCACATTGAATAAGAGTCCTGCTGTGCATCATGGAGACAAGAAATTTTTTAAAAGTACCAAAAGAAGAAAAGAAGAATGAATAGATACTAACCAAGGACAAATCAGTGGTGGGGGAAAAAACCCCACTATAGAAGACAATGAGTTCTTCCTGGCAATGACTCAATTATTTGGAAATATTTTTATAAAAAGAAATTTGTACAGATTTTATAACATTTTTCAAAGATAAAATACCATTTAGGCTTAGATTTAACATAGAACAATGTATAATAAAACTTACTAAATATGCAATGTTTTTAAGCCAATATTTAGTTATGGTAAGAATACAAATTTATTTCATAATTCTGGCCCTGCTGCCAACCAGCTTTATGAATTTAGGTCAATAACATTATTTTTTGGGTATCTGATTCCTTACCTACTTGAAGTAAGGAAATTGGGTAATGATCTCCTTAAGGCATAAACTATAGCACAGGAATGATCCCTGGACCCCCACTTGCTTTTTCAATCCTAACCCAAACTGATAAGGTGTGTTAGTTTGTGACAATGCTTTCAAGCTTCGGCCATGGTAAGCTGGATTAGTGTCTCTTGATTAACTCATTTTGTTCCAATAAAAAAAAGAAGTACCATAATTATTCTCGGCATGCATCCAAAAATATGCCTCACTATCCAGTTCCAATTAATAATGTGAGACTTGTTAAAAACACATTTTGTTCATTTGAAGGTTTTAATAGCACCCAGTTTCGACTTAGTTCTCTTGGGAAAATATTTAGCATGCATTTAACTAGCTTGACACATACAACTAATTAATTTGTCTAAAGCAAACTATTATATGAATCATAAACAAGGAACTGAAAATTGAAACAGTGCCAGAATTAAAGCTTGAGGTACTTTATGCTTAATTAGCCTCAGGTTGTTTTTTTGGTCCCTATTTCTATTAAATAAGGTACATAGATAATGTTATGTCATTTTCAGATAGAAAGCTGAAAAGTCACATATGAAAGTTGGTGTTTTTTATGTCTTTTCAGAAATTGAATGATCTTTCAGAAATGTTATTTTTAAGGAATATGTCCAAATGGCATAGATCAAGTGATGGTGGACAGGGTGACAAACTAATGTGAGCTGCTATGCCTTTTTCCCTAGCACAAATCCAGAGAGGAACAGAAGCAGGAAGGAGGTTGATAGATTTAAGTAGAATATTTGCATTACAGACTTATTAAATATTCAGTACTTTCCATTTCTTAGCAAGAGTATACATTTACTCTGAAAAAACCTTGAGAAATAGAAGTTGATCATATTAGTGTAAAGAAATAGTTCCCTAAAGTGGAAGAGAACCAGGTGCAATGAGAGGGAGGGAAGGGGGAGAGGTTTTTTTGTTGTGATATCTCCCTGCTCCTTGCCTCTCACCAGTATTGCCTTGGGAAGATCATTGCCCAGTCAGTAATTAATGCAAGGCAGAAGAATAGCAGAGCCAGTTGAGTGTGGTGGTGGGATGGTATGATAATATCATCTAGCTGGGGCGAGGTGCAGGTAACAGGAAGTGTAGGAAGACTGGCTGGCTATTGCCATTTATTACTTCTTCTCACCTCTTCCTCTAAACTTGCAGGTGGAGAAATTATATGCCTCATTTTATATTATATTAGATAATATTGGTGGAAGTGGAAGGAATTTTCTTAGAAGATAGATTTACCTGGTATAGAGGAGTTCATAAAAAAGAGGCTCCCTACCTTTAGGCACTTCCATTCCCAAGTTCTAAACTTACGGGAAGCTACTAAATAAGGCCTGGGCTGCTTTAGCCACCTCTCCCTATTGCTCATCATTAACTCAGTGGCTAATACATCTGGAGAAAAAATGGCCTCAGGGAAGCCTAACAACTTATCTGAGGAAGGCAGTCACTACAGAAGAAAGACAACACGTTCAACACTTTGTATGAGAAGAAGCAGAATCCCTTGGCCAGATGGAGAAAGGATTTAAAAAAGAAAAGAAGAAAATCATCTTTAAAGAGATAAAGATATTGGTATAGCAGGAGTAAGCAATTTATAAAGAACTAATTCAAAATACTGGGTGTTAATATATAATAATTCAAACAAGCAACTCAATGAACGCATTTAATAACACAAAGAAAATAATCAAAGAATGAATTATTGAATTGAAAGGTCAGATTTAGAAACCATTTTAATAAATCCTAGGAAGAGATCAGTAAGGGGGAGAGAGATGGAAAAGAAAAATGCTAAGTAAAGACATATGGAGTCTAAAAGTCTCAGCAGATATGTAATGAATTTTCCATAAGAGAGAGAAAAAATAAAAAATGAAATAATGGGAGGAAATAGTTGAAGAAATAACTTACCCTAATTTTTCAAATTAAAAGAAGGAAAAAAATCATTTTGAAGTAGCACATAGAATGCTAAACAACAAAGAATAAACAGAACAAAGTTAAAAACTCTTATAAAAACTAAACTGAATTTTAAGAATACCAGTAAAAGAAGGGATAAAGGTTCTAAGAGCCTATAAAAATAGCTTTGTATTAGTATCAGACTTCTTAAAAACTTAAAACTTAAAAACTTAAAAAAATAGAATATAATGAAATAATATTTTCAAAGAAATGAAACTTTAGAATTTTTATTTGTCTAACTTCACACAAATGTGAGAGTAAAGTACAATTTTTTCTCAGGCATCTAAAATCTCAGAACTTTTACCACAGAAAGTTTAATTTTAAAAGGAATCTCAGAGGAAGTATTTCATGAAAAAGAACAGCTAGAATTCCAGGAGGATGTTAAAAGATATATGAGAAATAAGGATGAGTAAATAATTTAGTAGAATTTAATGTTTTCTTTAAAAAATATAGTCTAAAAATGTTTATAAATGACAACCCAGAAAATTGTATGCTGCAAACATGAGGTAGGAGTAGGCATATTCCTATGTACTTATCTTTTCCATGAAGAAGCTATAAATAATAATACATTTAGAAAATTGATGTAAAATAGTAAACATAAACATGAGTTTTTAAGTCCAAATTTTTTTTAAAAAGCATAAAAATATAATGTGTAACTTTTAAATGAACAAAAAGTAAGAGAAATAGAGAATATGGCAAATATGTCATATAAAATAAAATGGTTGAAGAGAGTCATAGTATAGCCATAATTGCAATAAATGTAAATAAATATAAAATGTAAATGTAAATGTAAATAAATAAAAATAAATGTAAATGTAAATAAATGTAAATGTAAGTTAAATTTATTGATCAAAAGAGTTTTTCATATTAGGATAATGAAAATTATCCATTAATCTCATAATTTCAGTTCCCCAAGAAACAAGCTTTCAGCCAGAGATTTTTATGCAGGGGGTTTGTTGGGGTGAGCTTTCAAGAACAATAGTTGCAGAGAATGAATAATATGAATGAGTTGTAGAGAATGAAGGAAAATTAAGCAGAGGAAGAAGCTGAACTATGATACCATTCCAATAATACACTCAGCTGAATTCACAAGGGAGCTCTGAAGCTGGGATGGCCTTTCAGATATGTCTAAAATTGAGGCAGTGGTGTTGGGACTTAATACCAACACAATGGCCAGAAAGGTATTAGGTGTGGGCTAATACCAAGGTGAGATAACCTTGAGTGAAGCAGCTCCCTTTGGCCAAGGGTAATTCCTAGACGGGGACTCAACAGTTAGTCATAAACAGGCAACACTGCCAGTGACTGAAACAATGAGTTTCTCAGTCCTGAAAAGGGGAAGATAGGGGTTCAGCACAGTTTACTGTGTAGTCCACACCTTCAGTCACTCAGCTCAACTTGCTTCATGAAATACCTTCACCCACCTAGTAACAGCTTCTCCACAATTCTAGAAGGTCTCTTTTTCTGGGAAAACTCTAAGAGAAAGGCTAGTGGGACAAATCTATCTATAGCCCCTGTTATAATTCTTATTGGGAACACAAATGATGCTCATCATTTTCCTGCCCTACTGTCCATTTTAGCCACTCCTCAAGTTCATCTAGTATCTCTGTTGGTCTTGTGACACTAACATCTATATGAGGTCTGAGTCCCTAGTTCTGGATATGGCTGCTACACTTTTTCATTTACTGTCAAGATTGATGAGGGCTATATCAAGAAATGTCATTGTAGATCACTGGGTGTCGAACGTATTCTCTCTGCCTCCAGGTATAACAGCCGCTCCTTATCCTCCTGATGATCAGGGTCAAACACCCCCATCAGGATAGTCTCCTTTCCTGGTCTGTTGGTGTTTTGTCACAAAATACCTGAAGTGACTAGGTGGCAGCCATGGCTTAAACTTTCATGGAGGTATTGTGGCACTCACCATCGTTCTATATCCACATAATTTGGAGTCACAGGGATGGAAATCATGTATTCCCCAGAAGGATTACTGAACATGATAATAATCTATTTCTATCCCTTGGTTCTTAGATTCATGTACTCTATTTGTTGAGGTCACAGCATCAAACAGTTGTTATTAATTTAGAGCATATACTGTGCCCTGGAAGATGAGATTCTATCCTTCCTTGGTATCACCCCTAAGGTGGTGCCTCAGTTTATAAGTGGTGCAGCATGTGGTGGGACCAGTGGATCTCATGGTAATGTCTCTCTGCAAACCTCTGTTGCTAAAAAAAAAACACAAAAAAACAAAAACAAAAAACCTCTGTTGCTATTTAAAAGTAGCACCTTGGACTGAAGTGATTATGTAGGATTCCTTGTTGATAGAACAAATTTTATAAGCCTTCAGTTAGTGATGTGAACTGAGGCCCTGTGGGCAGCAGTGTCAAACTTAAACCAAAAATATGTGTCAATAATTTACATGATTTTCTTCCTTTTTCAGGATAGAAGAAATCCAATGAAATCAGTCTGTTTTGCCACCGAGAACTGGTTGGCTTCATTGAGGCATGGTACTATATCAGGAGCTCAGTTGTTGGCAAGGAAGACATTCTGCAATGGCAGTGACTAGATGAGATTTGGTGATGGAAAACCTATACTTTTTGTTATGAATAGCTTCCATTCTTTTTTTTTTTTTTTTTAAGATTTTATTTATTTAGGGGCGCCTGGGTGGCTCAGTCGTTAAGCGTCTGCCTTCGGCTCAGGTCATGATCCCAGGGTCCTGGGAT
>NC_138373.1:134221113-134273112 GCF_054177405.1 Leptonychotes weddellii | reverse complement strand
TATCTATATCTATTTTTTAACCTCAGGCCAATTTTCATTCCACACAAAGTGAATAGCTAGTCACATTGTCCAAAGCTCTGGTCAATGGCAGGATTTCTCCTCACTTCTTTTTCTCAGTGCCATCAGGAGACAGGCTATAATGTAGCTGTGGTCCATTTTTTTGGCTTTAATCAAATATTGAGTCAAACCAAGTTCAAACTTTTTTCTCTAACAATTAGTAATAAAGATTTCCTTGCCCGTGTGAAATGAGTATAAGTAGAGAGAGAGCCATAAGGGTGGCAGTGGTGTATGACCCCACAAGTGTCCGGGCCATCTGCTTCTACAGCTTACTTGTGCTCTCTGTTGCAGTCAGTGCTCCATCTTAGATGTAGATGCCACTTCCATCTGATAATGGATTGCTGTCAGGTCCACATGATCTTATAACTTGTTTCTGACAGAGCCCAGCTCATGATGGGCAGTTTGACTGGTTGTTCCCTTGATGTCCCAAGGCTAGGTGCTCTGCTCTACTGGAGCACAAGGGCATTCCAGGAGCTGTTTTTCAAATGGCATGTAATTTTCTGCGGTAGTTTTCTGAGGTCTTGCTTCAGAACCCTGTGGATCCACTTTGTGATACTCCTACTGATGCTTGCCATAAACTCTACAAGGCAACTTTTACATCACACATATCTTTAATATCTGTTGTTTGCTGGTTTGCATGGCCCAAGAGGCAGAGACATTTGCACTGTAGCTTGCACTTGCTACATAGCCCATCCTACTCTAGGCCCAATTTAAACTTGGCAGCATTTCATATGACTTGGTAGATTTTTGTGTTTCTTTCTTTTTACTTATTCACATTCAGTCATTTGATGGGAGATAGGAGATGTAGCAAATTATCTTTTACATTGGAAAGGATGCCCAAATATTCCCCAAACTAGCATGTCCCTAAAAACTTCACTGATGTGGTAGGCCCCTGCATCCTCTATAGCACATTTATCTTAAGAAGACCTTAATGTACTTGCCATTTCTCACTCATTCAGTCTGATTAGGATGATGTCATTGATGGGATGTACTGTATTATGGAATTTGGCAAAATGGCCACATGATCCAAGTTTCTTCAGCCTCTCTTATGACAGAGAGTAAAAGAGTTAACATGAAGTTTCCCATCCCACATGAAAGTGATGTGCTTTTCTGACCTTGCTTTTCTGGTCCTGGTTCCCAGTAAGAATGGAAAAGAAGGCATATACCAAATAGATGGATGCAGGCCATATGCTGAGGCTGTGTTAATCTGTTCCAGTAACTTTCACTGCATCTTTAACAGCAACTACTAATGTTTGGTGGTATTTGATAAAGTTTGGAGTAGTCTACTATAATCCCCCTGCAAAAATCTGTTTTTTGTAGAGACCAGACTATTTTTGGAGATATGATCAAAACCATCACCTCTGCATCATTTGGTTTCTTAAGGGTGGCACCAATCTCTGCCAGTCCTCAAGATACAATATCATTTTGCCTTTACTATTTCTTCCGGGAGGAGGAGAGTTTTTAGTCTTCTTTTTGGCTTTCTGCAGTCTGATAGCTCTTACTTCACAGACCAAGGAACTAACATGATAGTTCAGCCAACTGGCAAACATGTCTATTCTAAGTATTCATTTGATGGCTGGGAAAATGACCACTGGCTGGATCCATGAGTTCAGTGGACCTACTGTGAGCTGAACCTGGACAGATCTCTGTTGGTTGGTCTTCGTTGATCCTTATTCTTAAAGGGGCATCATGATATGCTTCAAGTCCTCAAGTATCAGTATCAACTCAGATCCTGTGTCAGACATTTTCAAATGTCTGAGTAGTCTGAATTCTCCCCCTTTCCCAGTGTAGTTACCAGCATCAGTGACCATAGTTTCCTTTGGGGGGAAGTTCTGAAGGAATAATTAGAACCTCCACATGTAATGGTGTTATAGAGTCCTTCCTCCTGAGGACCTGGCCTTTCCTTCAGTCACTGGGTCCTGGGTCTAAAATCTGGCTCAGATCTGTAAAGTGGCAAGGGGTCATGATTTTTATTGGAGTGAATTCCCTCAGCTTCCTGATAATCCATCTTTGAATTAT
The DNA here is from genome assembly GCF_054177405.1 of Leptonychotes weddellii. Classification (NCBI taxonomy): domain Eukaryota; kingdom Metazoa; phylum Chordata; class Mammalia; order Carnivora; family Phocidae; genus Leptonychotes; species Leptonychotes weddellii. The sequence goes on along the minus strand of NC_138373.1, from coordinate 134,271,036 downwards.
TTTGATTTTATAGATTGAGCAAAAACCCTTGCGGGTTGCTAATACATCTAACCTCTAGGGCACTGTTTTTTATATAACCATCACCATAGTTCTCTGTAGGTCAGCACCACCCCCATTTTCTGGCTGCCATTCAGACTTTGTTGCTTATTTCTATAATTGCAGCCACCTGCTTTCTCATAGTTAAATACTACCAGCTGGTCTCTATTATTTTGAGATCTTATCATGTCCCATTGATATCAGTTGTGTAACAGCTTCTTTCACCACCAGATGGCAAGCTTCTTAGCGATGTTGGTGCCCCTCTCAATAGTGCATTCCTTAGAGATTTGGAAAACCAAGTGTCTCTGGGCTTTCCCATAGAACATTGTTGAATGGTAGGTTTCCTAGCTGTTCTGGTTATCATTGGGAGAAGCTGTAAGCTGAAGAGGACTTGTCACAGATATAGGTTAAGAAGAAGCCAGGGATTCCTGGTGAATACAAAGAGCAAAGGTGAAAAAAAAAAAATGATGTAGGCAGAATCATTTGGAAAACAGTAGACTTATTCTGCTTTATAAATTAGTTCTGTGTCTTTCCTTCCCTCAATTAACATATGCATGACTGACTTTAGCCCACTGATGCTAACAAAAAAAATGAAAGAAAAAACACTTACCAAATTTAGAGCAGAATCCTTGTTAATGCTAACCCAAAATATTTCCAATAATTTATTTCTGTCAGTTATTAAAATTTGTATATTGTATTATATTAGGAATAGAATAGTCAATTCTTATTGACTCCATTTTAAACTCCCTAGTAAAAAGTAAAAACCTTGTTTGCTGGTATGTTTTTCCTGTTGTTAACCCAAAGTCACAGAAACTTTTTCTATATTTTCTTTTAGAGCTTTTATGGTTTTTGGTTTCATATTTAGGCCTATGATCCATTTTGAGTTAATTTTTGTGTATCATGTGTGTATGGATCAAATTTTATAATTTTTTTTTCATATGGAAATCTAGTTGTTCCAGTATCATCTGTTGAAAAGACAATCCTTTTTCTACTGAATATTCTTCTCTCCTTTGTTGAAAATTGATTATATATGTGTTGGTGTATTTCTGGACTCTGTTTTTCACATTGAGTTATTTGTTTATCCTCATGCCAATAGCATACTGTTTGGAAGCTTTTAATTTTGTGGGTGCTTTTATTTATTTTTCTTGCTTTATTGCTCTGGCTACAACCTACAGTACAATGTTGAAAGAAGTTATAAAGTGGATATTCTTGCCTTGTTTTTCTTCTTAGGAAGTAAGTTCAGTCTTCTACAATTAAGAATGATGATAGATGTAAGTGTGTTATAGATACCTTTTATTAAAGTAAAAAAAAAAGTCTATTCCTAGCTTGGTGCTAGTTTTTTTTTTTTTAAGATTTTGTTTATTTATTTATTTAGAGAGGGAGATAACATGAGTGGAGGTGGGGGAGGGGCAGAGGGAGAGGGAGAAGCAGACTCCTGGGCTGAGCAGGGAGTCCAATCTGGGGCTCCATCCCAGGACTCCAAGGATAATGACCTGAGCCAAAGGCAGATGCTTAACCAACTGAGCCACCCTCTTGCCCCAACTGACAGTTTGTTTTTTTAAATAAAGAATGGGTATTAGATTTTGCCAAATGATGTTTCTGTATCTAATTGAATGATTCTTTTTGTCTATTGATATAGCGAATTACATTTATTTGTTTTCTAGTGTTAAAATAACCTTTCATTCTTGAAATAAACCCCACTTTGTCATTTATTATTAGATCAGTTTGCTAATATTTTATTATGAATTTTGTGTCTTTGTACACAAGGGATATTGGTCTGTAGTTCTCTTTTCTTATAATGCCTTTGCCTGATTTTAATATTAGAATAATATTTTCCTCATAAATGAGTTGGAAAGTTTTTCCTCCATAATTTCTGGCAGAATTTGTATAGAATTTGTATTATTTCTTTTTTTAAATGTCCAGCCGACTTAATCAGTGAAATTATCTGGGCCTGGAGTATTCTTTTGGAGATTTTAACTTGATATTTAATTTCTTCAATAACTATAGGACTATTCAAATTATCTGAGAAGATTCATATTACAATACTGCCCAATGGTAGTCTTTTTTTTCCAGAAAAAAATGGATAATAGGTGAATTCTGCAGCCTTAGAGACTTGTAAAGGATAGAAGAAAAGAAGGTGAAAATAGAATAAAGCTAATTGCAGTAAGAAACTTTAAAAAATTTCCTTATGAATTATGGCAATGGGAAAAAAAAAGTATGTCAGAGGTTTTCTTAATCTAAATATATCTAAGTTTATAAGGTTGGTTCTTATCAGATTTTATTAATTTTTATATGTCATATAAAGTTTATAGAGATGGATAGCTCATGATTAGTAATACATAATATTTCCTATTAGTACTGATATGATCAAGATAATATAAATGTCAAGAAATAAAATTCCTTTATTCATGCATTTACTTACAAACTCATTTATATATTCATTGATTCAGTTTCTTAGTGTATCCATGAACTTATTCATTCCCAAACATCATTTACTGAAGGTCGTTAATGTGCCAAGCACATTTTGAAGCTCTGAAAATTTAGCTGTAAACAATAAAGACTAGCATAAGTAAACAAGAAAATTTCAGATGGCCGTTACTACTGTGATAAAAATAGGATCAAATGATGTTTAAGAGAATGACGTAGGGGCTGCTTTAGATTGAGAGGTCAGAAAGGTATTAATAAGGAGATGGAATTTAAGATGACCCCTCAGTGACAAAAAGGGACTTGTCATGAGCACATTTAAAGGAAAAATAATTTATGAAAATGAAACAATTCATTAATAAAACAACCTGATAGATTGGGCTGGGCCTCTCTGAGGATCTCTGAGGCCAGGGAAGCTGGGACAGACTGAGGGGAATGTGATCAGTGGGAAATGAAGTAAGACAAGTGGAAAAGGTCTACATGTAAGGCAAGTTGGGCCAAGGTACTTTAGTGTGGGAGCAAAGCAAAGCTCATGGAGGGCATCAAGCAGAATAGTGGTGTGTGATTTATTTTTCTAAAGGATCATCCCAAATGCTATGTGGAGAACAGACGGGCAAGAGTGTAAATGAGGAGATCAGGTGAATGAATGCTGAAGGCTTGGATGAGAATGATCTTAACAGGAATGCAGACAAGTAAATGGATATGTCCTACACTTTGGTGGTGGACAGGGTGTGCTGCTAGATTGGATTAAGAAGTTGGATAACATTCCCTCTGGCTGACTTGCACATTTTTGGCCTCAACAACTGTGTGTGGTGCTCTCATTTCCTGATAGGAAGTGCAAAGAAAGAAGACATTTTGAGAGAGTGAAAATGAAGATGTATTTTTGGATGTCTTGAGTTTGAAGTATCTAATAAATATTCCGGTGGAAATGTCAAATAGGCATTCATATATATAAATTCAGAGTTGAGAGGGATGACATTCATTAACTCATTCACTCATTCAATAAAAAACTTAAGAGACTATTACATATGTTAGATAAGTGTGCTAGTGATGGGGATGGTAATAGAAGAAGTAAGATCATTCCTTAGTTTAAAAAGTTCACCTTCTAGATGGGGAGACAGATGTATAAATACATAATTACTATACAGTGTGACAAGTACTATAATAAAGAAAGAAGCAAAGCACTTTAAATATCAGATGGTAGGACAATCATTTCTGCTTGAGGGAATTGGTAAAGAAGTTGCTAACATTTTGAAGTTGATAGTACTTTATTTTTAGTACAAAAATTATGCTGAATTACTAGAGTAAAATTTCTGAAGGTAATCTAGTAAATGTGTATGAGATCTTTCAAAGCTAAGCTTAATGTCTTCAGAATGATACCATGGGGGATTAGCCCCAAATACACATAGAGACAAGTGGAAGAATTAGCACACCACATGCACTGAAAATAAAACATTTTGCACGTTATTTTGTTTGATTAGTTTTATCACTTTTTTTGGATAATATATTATCCAGTGAAAGTAATTCAATGGACATCAATTTTTTCCCCATTTCCTTTAATATTGTCTAGGCAAGTGAGAATTTTTCAAGGTATATTTTTAAAGAATAGCACCAAGTCCCCACGTCCTCCAGACAGTTTCTTTGGCAACACATATACATCAGATCTTATTTTCAAGTGCTCGCTACTGTTATCATCTACTCTATTTAATTAAGGACTTTGCTGACTTCTTGTCCTACTTCTGTCTGTTCCTACTTTACATATAGCCTTGAAAGGAGCAGGCAAAGTACTAGAAACCAAGAGTTTAATTGCTTCTTACACCATCCTGGAAACTGGGTGTACAGAGAGAGATGGGTGATTAAGTAGATCATTTTCTTCAGTCAGACAGGTTATATATTCCTAGTACAGGGTTAAGAAATAAGGAAGCTCTACATGTAGGAAGCAGAAGTGGTACATTTGCCGGTTTTCTGGTCCTTCATTAGGTTTATGGTATAAAGCCTAAAATTAAGAGTCAATAGTATTTGCTGCCTTGACATCTGGTAAACCCAGGAGGACCTCAAATGGCCTAACCACAAGTTCCCCTCCCAGTTCTGCTCCCATGGATAAGGTCCCCTCACCAAGCAACTCTCCTTATCAAGGGGACCAAGTAAAGTTCCTGCTTATGCCTGAGTACCTGGTTTTAGTCCCCTGGGGGGGGGGGGGTCCATGGGATTATTCAAACAAGCCAATCACATCCTCCCACAGGACAAAAGTCATCCCACCCTCTTGAAACTACAAAGCCTGCCTCTCATAGGCCCCAGCTGTTCACTCTGTTCCTGAGTGCAGCCTCCATGTAGCCCTGCTTTGTATGTGATGTTTTCCTTCCCTGGGCTGTGAGTATAATAGTGTCAGATGTTGTGTGTTTGGCCATCCCCACAACCCTAGGGCCAGAATCTCTCACTCATGGATGGGACAAATAAGAGGTGATTAAAACAAATTGGTACTAGGATACACACAGCAATTTGCCCTGGGCAGGAACAGAGTACTTCAAGAACTGGAAGGGCATGGCTTTACTCCAAGGAGTGTGGTTTGATGGCAGCTAATTTTCAATGTAACCACAAGAAATAATTTGCTTTCCTTGCCATCCTACCCTTTTCTCAGTGTTTTTGGAATTTGATGTTACATGTCAATAGCTCATGCTTTCTTTCTGACTCCTTGCCTTTACCCTCCAAAAACACAGTTTGGTCTGAACCTCTACCTACATCAGTGTCTTAATTCTCAGTTCCGCATGGGTTGGTTCCTTTTCTAATTATACTTTCCTTTCTGCCTTCTCATACCATGCTATGATGGGTATTCAGAAGCAGGACTTCTGTGAAAGCAAACACTTTTCATCCTCTCTTGGCCCTTGGCTTCTACAACTGTGATCCTTCAAGTTTTGGTTGGAGTCTATTCTTTGGTCGTCAACTCCTGCCAAGTTCAGTAGTTAGGATGCTTGCATGTGGTCTTGTTGTTTTGTTTGGAGTATTATCCATTTTTAGATTACTAGGCAACTTTCCTTCTAAAAACATAAAAACTCCACCATAAATCAAGCCTAAGTAATAGGCATTAGGTTTTGTGTTTTTGTTATTTTTGTTTTGTTTTGTTTTCTGCTTCTTGGATTAACTCAGTGAATTAAAAGTTAACTAACATCCATTATCCAGATGAGCATGTCTGTGAACATTTACACAACAGTTGTAGTTGCCTTTAGTCTCCAAGTATATGGAGTTTTTCAGGAATAACTGTTGATGGCATCAACTTTGTAGCCAGTTTGTATGTACAGATAGCCACACATGTACATGTAAACACACACACTTGTGCATACCCTATTTTCATACATACAATAGATTACTTGTTTATTCTACCTTTTTTTCCTCCCCCACAGCAAAAATACACCATTTCCATTTGACTCTGATGGAAAATGTTCCCAAGTGAAAGGGAGCCCTTGGTCATTCAATGAACTGAAATCGCAGTGATTACACATTCAGAGTTGTCAAGGAGAAGGAGATTGATTTCTGAAAATGGAATCAAATGGCATCTGAAAGTGTTAGCTTCAAAACTATCTCCCCCTTCTGTTTGACATCGATCTTTCCAGCATGTGCCAGCTCATTATCGGGTGGGCAGAGGGGAATTGCAACTTGACGTCATCTGTGGCAATTTTACAAAGGAGAGCGGAAGGGCAGACTGTCTGGTACAATGCTTTGATTGACAGAGGTTTGTAGCCCACAAATGATGGCGTGATATACTCATATGGGGAGAAAAGTATGTATTGGTGGACTAAAGCTACATTTAAATAGCTGGAGATCATGTTATAAATGGTAAGAAAACCCACAATGGGCAATTCTAGTCTAGGCTAGTATTTAAAAGAATAGACTTGTATTAACATGACATTTTCTAGCTCTTACTTTGGTCTGCTCTGCAGCTTGAAGACAGTTTAATTTCAGTTTGAGTCTTTGTAGTGCTCTGGTGCATTTCCAAGGGCAGATTAAAGACAATTCTTGGGCCGTGGAACATATCACCGATACCAAGTTAGGACCTGGCACCAATGAATGAATGCATTTACTCTGGGAGGGTTCTGAGATCAAATAGGTCTAATGAAATTGCTTTAAATGGATCCTTCACCTCATTTAAAAAAGAGTTCTGTAGCCCCGTCAATTTACTTTGAAAGGTTTTTCTGCCATCTGGAGAGATTGGTGTGTACATTTATTTTTGATAATTTCAAGTGGTTGCCGCCCTGTATCACACGTGTGTCTGTCAAAGTGTGCTCTCAGTGTTTGGGAGTTGTGCACTCCAGGCTTTTTGCATTAATACTGGAGACAATACAGCTTTACTGGAACAGGAATCCTGTGGCACATGGAACAAAGAACTCCCTGCTTCTAGGCGGAGTGTACTAAATAGTACATCAGAATATACTACAGCCTATGCACTCTGAGTCCACAGATCCAGTTTTTAAGGAATAAACACAGAATAATTCTCTTGTCATCTTGATGTAAATCTTGTTTACTTTTTAAAGCATACCTCACACCTTCCCTTTGGTTCTCAACCACTCTCTGACTTCTGTGCCCACCAACATCATTACTCTCAACAGATAAACTTGTCTGGTGCCTTTCATACCCTATGGTATGAAAAAGGTAAAGGCCATAATAAGCAGAAATCTTCACAAATTCCTCTCTCACTCCCGTAGCAAAAACTATTTAAAGAGGGGCTTGTACTACATTGTACTTCCTTGTTCTCTGCTTGTTCTCCACCTACTACAACTTAGCTTCTAGCCACTCTCTTCTACTTAAAAAAGTCTTCCAATAAAATCAGCAATGACTTTCTAGCTGGGAAGTTAAAGCACCATTTCCCTGCCTTGCTCCACTTGATCTCCACAGCATTCAAAAGTACAGTTCACCTTACCTTTCTCTTCTTTTTCTTCTTCCTTCAAATCCAAAGACCATTTCTTCTTGTTCCAACTTTTTTCCCCCTCATCTCTCAGATTGTTGCATTTCTCTTTGCTGCAGGGACTCCTTTGCCTCTGCTTGCTGCGGGTAGAGGTGAGGGGATGCAAATATTCTTGGAGTCACATAGCAGATGGGGCTGGAGAGTTCACCTTCATGGCTTAATGTTGGCTCCCAGATCTGCCTCCTGTCAGGCTCAATGTATCCCCTCTGTTACCGTTTTGCCTCCAGTTTTCTAGCCAGGCTTGGGGATAGAAAGTGCTCAATTCATTACCTGGTGCATAGTAAGTGCTTAATTAAAATCAGCTAATTATGGATGGATTTAAATTATCTAATAAAAATATTTTCCAAACTTTGTATAATTTGCATTTGCCATTAATTCTCAATAAGGCCTTCCTCCTCTTTAAAACAATTCAAATTTATCCAAATTAATACTACCTATGGATTATCCTATGTTACTTTCTTCTTTCCTCTATATTAAATCATTTCCATTTATGGACTTGGGTCAATAGTTCTTTATATATTTCATCAGAGTTCCAGTGAAGCCTTTTGATAATTTCTTATGTAATTAAAAAAGTTAATATGATACAGAGCAGGAGTCAGAAGAATTTTATGGTAGAGTTAAAGGTATTTGTGAAATGAGATGGAATTCAAAGTCATATATTAGCTTTGGTTGGGCATTTAGTGGACTGAACATTTCAATCAACAATAGGGGTCACCATGGGAAGAATTTATAGCTTTAGTTTTCATCTCAGAGATAGGATCTATTGCCAAAGCCTTTGAAAAGGTTACTAATGAGACCAAACAATGTGCCATATTCTCTGAGAGACAAGCAAAGAAACAAACAAAAATGCCATGGAGAAATGAGGGAGCAAGATTTAGTTGAAAATATATAAGACTTGGATTCAAGTTATACTTCCAGCACTCATTGCTCCCTGATAACTCACTTAACTCCTTTAATTGAGCTCTATAAGTTGGAATGATTTCCACCTACCTGTTTCCTGATGCTGGAAAATTCTTTGTGGGTAATACCACTAATACATATATTTATATGTAAAGGATTATTTAGACCACCCTGTACCCACTAAATATGTACTATCTGTTGACCAATCTGCAGCCTTGTGGACCAGGCAGTTCAATGTCATGCTGCCTGGGTAGACATTCTTATAATATTAACTGTTATTTTATCTCCCCAAGTTTCACACTGCTCCACTGAAAAATGAGGACATTAATGTACCTCCCTCAAGTAAAGATTACTTATGAAAATACATGTACCTGATTGGCAGTCAACATCTCTGTCTACCTTTCTGTTCTCATTTCCAATAACTCTTTCTTATGCACCTTAAAAACTTGCCATACTGCACTGTGTTTATGTTCTAGAATACCATCCTCTCTCATGCCTCCATGCTTTTGCACACATTCTTTCCTCTTCCAAGATATTGTTCCTCCCATACTCCTTCCTGTCTGCATTCTTCTTGAAAAAAGCCCATGTGCATCCATAAAAATAATTCATTCTTCCTTCAGGTGCTTGTCACTTCCAACTGCCAGCCAAGTAGGTAATAAAGAGATTTGGGTTTTGAATCTATCTCTAGAATAATAACTTTAATTCAAAAGCAGCACTTGGCTGTGTGAGCACTATTTTCACTATGGTTTTAAAAATCGTAGGCAAGGTAGGACATCACACAATGATCTGCCATTATTTTCACCCTCGTCTAGAACTTCTCTAGTTCTAATGTTTGAGAAAAATGTGGGAAAGCACCATCAAAAAATAAAGTGATATATAAAAATCATGGTTAGACTTACACTGCTACAAACATCCTGGGAGTGTAAGGCTCTAGAATGATGGAAAATTGTTGAAGTGTGAAGCATTCAACTTTAAATTGCCTTTTTTTCTTTTTTTACCATCTTAAACATTTTTAAGTATACAGTTCAGTAGTGTTAAGTACATTCATATTGCTGTGCAACAATACATTGAACAGTAAGTCTGTTTCTCTCTCCCCTCAGCCCCTGGCAACCACCTTCTATTTTCTGTCCCAATAAATTTGACTTCTCTAGGTACTTCATATAAGGGGAATCATACAGTATTTGTCTTTTTGTGATTAGCTTATTTCCCTTAGCATAATGTCTTCAAGGTTCATCCATGTCATAGCATGTATCAGAATTTCTCCCTTAAGCTGAATAATATTCCATTGTATGTATGTATGTATCATGTTTTGTTTATTCATTCATCTGCTGATGGATACAGGGTGCTTCCATCTTTTGGGTATTGTATGTTGCTATAAACATGGGTGTGCAGATATCTCTTTGAGACCGTTTTCAATTCTTTTGGGTATGTAACCCAAAGTGGAATGGGTATTTTATTTATTACTACATTTTAAATTTTTTAGGAACCTCCATACTCTTTCCCATAGCAGCTGTATAATTTTACATACTCATCAACAGTGCACAGAGGTGCCAATTTCTCCACATCCTCACGAGCACTTGTTATTTTCTGTTTTTTTTTGTTTTGTTTTGTCTTATTTTGCTTTGTTTCAATAGTAGCCATCCTAATGGGTATCCTCCACATTCTTGTTGGGGTCTACCACTAATTTTCTTAGTAGATCTTTCTCCTAGGAAGTGCTGGCTCCCTAGCCAAAAAGAGCAGGTCTGAAAACACAGAGGGAGTTTAATGTAAGCTTTTGGAACTCAAAAAAAAAAAAAAAATTGCAGATGTCTTTGATTTTTTGGCTACCAAACTCAAATTTCTAGCTCTACACTTCACTGTCTCAGGATTTTTGCCCTGTCTTAATTTGGACTAACACTAAGTTAATTCTTTAGACTCAAGACTCTATTCAATTTTCCTGCCATTTATAAAATATTAATTACCTCCTCAGACAAAATTAATGTATCTCTTCATTTTTTTTTCAAGATACTCTATATATTGCTTGAGTTCATACATTATATTATGATTGTTTGCTTATATACTTGTCTCTGGGGCAGACCAAACAGACTCAATTACTGTTCTCCTTTTTGTTCTTACTAAAACAACTATGATTTTCTTTTGAATAGCCTATATCCAACTGATAGCCTATATTCCCCATACTCTCTGGAAACTAAAGCCACTCACATGACATAGTTCTAATCAATGAGAACAATTGGAACATTGGTAGTTTCTGAATAACTTTTGTTTTCCTAATACAGGTATAGTTCCCTTCTTCATAACTGGAGTATAATGAGAGGCTAGATGTGGAGCAGCCATTTTGGAGTCAGGTGACAACCATGAAAATAAAAGCCATATACGAAGGATGATGAAATTAAAAAAAAAAAAGAAAGAAAGAAAAGAAGTTGTAGTAACATTATGGAACTTTGGTACCATGTCTGGCTGTGTATTATGGATTTTTTTTGAATGTGGCAAAATATCAACATGTTTGATAAAGCAAATTTCCTCATTTTTTAGATTCTAGAAAAATGATAATTTTTGAAACTTTCAAGGAAAAGGCAACTCATAGACAAAGTTGAATATTTAAAATGATTGATTTGCTCTCAAGTGGAAGAATGCGGGGTTCATTATCTTGTCACACCTGTATATAACCCATTGGCAAAACAGAAATGTCCTATATAGCACACCTGTTGGGAATCTCTGACTAAGCCACATTAGTCATATTGCTTTTTCAGGAAGCTGAACACAATGTCTTACTAACAGAATTTCTCTAGTGAGACAATGAGGTTACTGAGAGCAGAACATTATTCATCGTGTTTCTCTTACCTAGTATGCTGCTAGGAACTTAATAGTTACTCAGTAAGTATTTATTGAATAAATGAAAAGAAATAAATAACTCCTTGTCCAGACTGACTGGTTTCCTCACAGTTCTAGATCATGCTCATTTCTGACTCAAAACCTTTACTTTGCTTCCTCTAACCTGGAAAAACTTCTGAACCCCTCTCCTTGTAGCCAACTCCTACCCATTCTTCAAAGTCCTTTTTAAGTCTCTCTCTTCCATGAGAGCCTTCTTATCATTTTGGCTCAGATCACACCACTTTATGCACTTTTCTGTACTCCTATAACTCTTGCTGAAAGAAAGGTTCACTGTGGCCTTAATCATATGCATATCCTCCAACTAATTACCCAGCTTTTCCATGTTGTCATATGCTAACTTTATTTTCTACCAGCAAACTGTTGTACTTAGGATATTCTTTTCTTAAAAAACATATTTCATACCATGAAAATATAACTGATCACAAAAATACATGAGAAAATTAATCAAATAAAAAAACTAAACAATGTAAACATTGTATTTAAATATCCTCTTTGAAAATATAACTGATAACAAAAATACATGAGAAAATTAAGCAAATAAAAAAAACTAAACAATGTAAACATTGTATTTAAATATCCTGTATTTAAATTCAGGAAACATTCTGTCTGAGATGGATCAGCTGTAGATTTTGCTTTGTTTTGTTTTGCTTTGTTTTTTAATGTGGATCTAGTAAAGTTGGGCTAAAAGCACCAAATTGTTCAGAATCTCCCTAGAGTAGGCCCAAGATTTTCAGGGTCCCAGATTCTTAAAACTACATTTAAAGAAATGATCATCTGTTCCAAAATATTTGCTGAAAATTTGACTTGAAGGTGGGCTTATAAAGGTCTTTGGGTGGTAAACTAGATGGGATACTTTACATGGGCCTTTTCATTTCTTTAAGAATTCTCCACTGCCTGGCTTATCACCCTTAAATATTATGGAGAAAGCTCACGTTTTCTGAAGTAATTAGATGCCTTTGGATCAGTGCTTAGTGCTTCCCCTTGAGCTCTAGGAATCTGCTAATATTCCTCCTGATATAATCAAAATATTCTTCGCTCACTCTGAAATTTCTTTCTTTGATTTTTCACTTTTCCTGTTCTTCAGTATTTTGAAGAGAGATAATATTTGCCAACATTTATACTTAGGTGTGTTTGATTGTACATTCACATCATCAAAAGTCATTCCATTTGTGTACATATATTTAATGAATTGGGCAGTGATTAAACTGTCTGGCATGTCACCTTTCTATGGTTTTTTCTAAGCTGGTTTTAGAGAATTACTCAGGCCTCAGTTTGATTCTACCAGAAGGAATATCACCATCCAACATGCCTACCTGCTTTGCTTAAGTGACTTAAATCTGACATAATGGCCTTTATTATAAGGAAATTTGCACCTTTACTTTCAAAATTTTGTATTCTTTGATTAACTGCATGATAAATGTTCTAAATTTGTTGAATAAGAACTCATGGTTTATAAATATACTTAATTTGGGGTTGTACTGTTTGCTTATCCTTTAGGTATTCATATGAAATAGCTTTCAGTCTTAAAGAGCAGTTATATTACAATATCTTCAAAACTGAACAGTCCCATCACTGGCTAGAGATAGATTGTCTATTGTTCAGTAAAATTTGCCCCTGGCTGATTCAGGGTAGTTTATTTTGAAAGGTTAGTTCACAGTACCATAGAAATCCACTAAAAGGAAGCTCCTGGCTTACCTACCAGGTAATACCATTACATGCATTCAACTTGCAACTGTTTTTGAATTCAGAACCATAAGGCTCTCTGCAGCAGGTATGGCTTTCAGTAGGTTATAAAGTGCTTCAACAGATGGAACATTGTTATTAGCATGGATAATATATTTTCATTGTATTGGTATTGAAAGTGATTTTCCAGATAATGGCTTAGACAAATGTTTGTGGAATCTATCCAGTTAATCCACCAAAAAAATGCAGCCTGGCTTTTAAGAGCAATTCCACTTTTATTGAATGTTTTTGATTAAATATTCTATTCCTGTGAATTTCTTGCCACGATCCTCTGTTTATTTTCTTTTTGAAGTCATTGTTATTAAATTGTTTCACTTAATAATGACTTCTGAATAATCCAGAAATTCATTTAAAACTCACAGCTACATGTTTTATTATATTTTAAGTGATTCATTTAAAAAATATCTCAACAAAGGTCTTTTTATATTCCCACAGATATCATGGAGTGTAGGTCAAAGGGTCATACTTATTAGATGAGATGCTGTAGCCGGGGCCCTAAAACCAAATGAATTGTTCACTCCTCAACCTAAGAATTAGCCACAGAATAGCAATGTCACCTATTTATTTATTCTCCCAGGAAATTAAGTGTCTCTTATGTAGCAGTCAATATGCTAGGTGTTGGGGACACAAAAAATTTAAAAAAGAGAGTTCATGAAGATAAGGAAGTGACTGACATTTAAAAGTACAATTTCAACTTCCTGTAGTTAGGCGAATGGTGGAGATGTAATATTTATGGGCTGTGTGTCCTAGATAAGTTACTTATTCTGTTTCAGCCCCAATTTCTCTATTAAGATGGGAGATATTAACCATATATACCTCCAGAGTTGATGGAAAAGTGAAATGAGATATGACTGCCTGGTACAAATACAGTAAATAAAAACAAAAAACTAAAGCTTTGAATAACTTGGAGTTCACCATATTTAGATACCATTTTTATCCTTCCCCAAATCTCTCAGCTGATAAATATTTTAGCAACTATTTAAATATTAATTTTATTATTTCTCAGGTTCTTTGAGTCTTTAAAATTGCCATATTCCTATTGTTACTAATTTAGATGGGGAATAAGGAAGCCATTATAGCCATTCTTGGTTTGGTGTAGACTGTTCCTACTCGGACGTTTTCTTTGGCTTTGGCTTCCTGACTCAATTATAAAACCTATACTACTACTAACAACATTCCTCCACCACCACCAACAAAAAAAAGCGCCAACCCATAGAAATAGCCTTATTAGTTTCCTGTTGCTGCTGTAACAAATTACCACAAACCTGGTGGCTTAAAGCACACCAATTTATTCACTTACAATTCTGGAGGCCTGGGGTTTAAAATAGGTCAGCAGAGATGTGTTCCTTTCAGAGGCTCTCAGGGAGAGTCCATTTTCATGCCTTTTCTACCTTCCAGAGGCCACCCCAGGCACATTTTTGGCTCATTGCCCCACATCACTCAACTGCTTCTGTTGTCACATTGTCTTCTCTGATTCCGATTCTCCTGCCTCCCTATTCGTAAGGCCCCTCGTGATTGCCATAGGCTCATTTCGATAGCTCAAGATATTCTCGCATCTCAAGATCCTTAATTGATTCGTCTACAAACCTCTTTTTGCCATGTAAAATAACATATTCCCAAGTTCTAGGGATTAGGCCTTGTATATATTTGGGAGACTATATTTTCTCTACCACAATAGCATAGGAAGATGAAAAGAAATCTGAAACATGTTTAAATTTTCAGGAATTAGTTGGGATGGCAGGAAGTAGACCAAGCTAAGGCAATGAACAAACATGACCTTATCTTTCAATGGATATAATAAATTCTGTTAGGACTCATTGGGAAAAGCCAAACAGTAGTGTGAATTATAGAATTTTGCTTGTAAAAGCAGTATTTTTGCATTGAGTACCAAAGAATAAACTAGAACCTAGCTGACTGAAAATGGCCTGGTAGAAATTGTTGATAAATTTGTCGTAGGGAATGGATAGAATAGTTAGAAATTACAGGGGATAGTTAAAAATTAGCATATGGATCCATCATGAAATATTACTGTAAAAAAATAATAGTAATACATTATTCATTATTATTTTTTACAGCAATAGAGACAGAAGTTTCTTGAATATTATGTTCTATTGAATGCACTGAACAGCCTTGTAAGGTAGATAGGGAATGTATATTGAACCCTGTATTACTGACAAAGCACTGGGGATCAGAGATATTAAATAACTAGCTCATGGTTATAGGCTGGAATGCTAACTGAGGATCTGACTGGCACAGTTCAGGTCTGTGCATTCTGATGCTTGAGGGCATCTGAAATCCATTTGATCCCTAAAGTAACTGAATGATCCCTTTCAAGTCTTGTTTACACTATGGTTGCCCCTTGACATTCTGGATGATTATACCCCGTGATTGCAAAAAAGTCCCTAAATTAACAAATAACACCCTATTTTTAAATTTCTAATATTACTGTTAATGCAATTCATCCCATCAGAGAGGTGAGCTACTACTGCTTGAATATTACACTTTTTATTTTACCTTTTGTCATGACCATCAGCAAAGCTAACTGTTGTCTTTCATTTTCTGGACCATTTCCAATGAAGGACCAAACCACATTTTAATCACTCTTGAAGATGACTTACCAGCAGTTGCTGTGAGGAATTATTAATCCCTCTTAGATAATGAACCACTTATAGCTGTTCAACATTAGAGCACAATTACTAGAAGCTGCTCATATGAGAAGTAGTAACCCTGAAAATTAAACCTGCAAACAGAAGCGTCTGCCTCTCTGACTCTCCATGTGGGCTCACAGTCAATAAGCCATGTGTCCCCGTGAGGTCCCCTACAGGGCTCTTCCTCCGGTGCCAGCCTCTGGAGGACTGGGGCTTGTGTCTTGGTGCTCTCACTCCGTCGTATGCATTTTGTGTTTACCAGAGAGCCAATGTTTTAGGTCAGACCAACACAAGCATACTCTTAAAATTTTTGCAAAGTCTGTCCTCAGTTTCAACTGGCCTGGGGGGATAGCAGCTTATCTCTTTGAACTACCCCCAAAGGATCTCAAAGTGAAATTCCATCATTGCAAATTTCGTCTCTAAATGTAAGCAATTACCATCCAGCTGTTTTCCTGTGGTGAAACAAAATCTTGATTTTATGTTAAGGTAAGAGGTAGTGTTTATTTAAAGATATGTAGTGAACAACAAAATGTACCAAATAACTCCCTGGGCTCTCCAGTTTTGTAGAACCCATGATTCAAATGTGTGCCTCGGCAACATAAACCGCAGTGTGTCCTGGGTCATCGGTTTCATTCTTTCATGGCCCACCTGTGCAGTTTCTCAAATATCTTCTGAATTTATTTCCTTAGCTAACTTCACGTGCATTCATTAGTAGGACCACAGATAATTTATAAGTGAACTGAGTAATGAAGAAAAAACCTCGGTTTAGCCTCTGCGTGAATTACCACAGGATCCTGCTACTGTGATTGATGAAGTGCCACGCAGGGAGACTCCTTACACACTCAGCTTCAGTACACAGCTCACCTTCTATTCCTTCCACAGATTTTGCGATTACCTCTTCTCACATAGAGCATAAATGGCTATTACCTTTACTTTGAAATATTATTTTTTTTCCTTAATAAATACCTTGATGTATATCCTCAGTGAGACTTACAGACCAAGGAAAAAAAAAAAAAGCCAACAAAACAAAACAGCGGGTACTCTGTCATTCTGAAAGGCTCCAACTGTATAAGCCGTTATGACAAGGATTTTTGCTGTATTTTGCATCAACAGCTTGTCACATGGGTCCCAGTTCATAGGATGTGTCATTATTTCCCAAATTGAATTTGCTTATCTGCTCTTCCCTTTATGGGTAACACTGACTAGGAAACCAAGCTCGCCCTGTTTCATCTGAATTCTATTTCCCTCCTTTTTGAGCATTCTACACTGGAATGAATAATACAATGCATGTATCTGATAAATGGCTCATTTTAATCAGGCTCTTCTGTCTCTGTGGTGCCTCAGACCTAAGGAAAAAACTTTGACTTTTGATTATTTTCTTTTATTTCACTTTGCAAGCTCTCATTTTACAGGCTTCTGCCAAAAAGCAATTAAAAAAAAAAAACTGCTGCTATTTGGTTTCTTCACCATTTAAAAACCTGTGGTCTGAGATCCTCCTTCCCACTCAGCCCCTACATCAAAAGCAAGTGACCTTATTTCAAGCTGAATATTGTTCTTTGCTTTGATGCTCAGATCCCTACCATCGTGCACACTCCCGTTACTATTGTCTGTTCTTACTGGTGTTGACAGAGCCAACCCCAGGATAAAGCCAACCAAAGCAATTGCTCTGGGCCTCAAGCACTAGGTCCCTTTACACTTCTGTGACCAGGCTGCAGGTCAGAGAGTTAGGGTGGGGTTTGGCAGGAAGGTAAGGAGATGGTGATGGGGAGGTCTTTGATAGAACCAGAGCTTACATTTTCAGTAATTTACCGAATTCTCTTTCTGCTTCACATCCCTTCCCTTTTTCACCCCACTTTCCCCCAAAAAACTCTAAGTGATACTATTTCATCCATGCATTAATACATCTATACTGTATCAGTTTTGATCTCAAGCAATCATCATCAACTCTGACTGTGTTCAGCTAAAGTAAAATTTATGGGGGCTCACAATAGTAATGAGAGGCAAGGATAGAAAAACAAGAAACACTCAGGACCACCTGAGGGCTGGCAGTAGGAAGCCCATCAACTGTGATGCTGTAGAATCAGTCTGATCCACATGCTTCTAGAATGGAGGTGCCTACCAGGGTACCTTTAGATATAAAGCCTCAGGAGGGAGTGAGTCTGAATGACCACAACTATTGTTAGTCCAAACTAAGTCTTTATATGAATTAGAACATGGTACCTTATCTGGGGAAAGGCAGATAAACAGACCCCAGCTGACTTTGAGTCCCCATTGACCTTCTTGACCTGTTGCCCTCATGAATAAGGCACAATGTGCATAATCATTCCCATGACTCTGCAGTTGGGCTGTACCTGACTGAAGCAGGAAGGGGGCGGGAGGAGGACCTGATTCATTCCGCATTCTTAGTGGGAGGACCTGATTCATTCCGTATTATGCAAACAGTGGGGAATTCCCCAAAAGGAAAAATAGAGGAGGGTAATTAAAAAGAGGTTTAAACATTGGGAAGATATTGAGAAAGATTCATTGCATATCCAGAGATCTAAAGATGCCCTTTGTTACATTTTTGCACTTCAATTTTTCCTTGAATGAAAATATTTAGACTCCCAATATAGACAAGGATGTAGAGGATTTCTCTCTTTATGATTTGTATGGACTCTGATATCCTGAAGTTTGGCTTCCAGAGACTTTCATAAGACCTCATATAACTGATATTACAGGAAAATAAATTTGCAGTGTTAGACAACTAGGAAATCATTTTGCCTTTATTTATTATAGCATTTTTAGGGAGAGATAATTATACAAACTATACAGTTTAGGAGTTGTGATGTTTAATACATGAATGCTTAAACCAAATTTTGGTTTTGCTTAAATTAATTGCATGCCTGTTAGATTAGTAATCATATGTTCTTGGTATATCTGGAATAAAGTAGTATAACATCCTTTTAGGATTGTGTGTGTGTGTGTGTGTGTATGTTTGTAATGATCTGGTAGCTTTCTGATTAAACATAGATTTAACACATACTTTTCATTTCTGCCTGCTGCCAAAACCTCATTAAAGTGAAAGTAAAGGAATTTAAAATGGTAAAAACACACAGAAGAAAAATAATGCACGAGGAGACAATAATAGACTGAAATGGCAAGTGCTGGCAGTAAATGGAAAGTAAATGGAGGCATTAGTAGAGCTGAGAAAGCTGGCTGGAGAGAAAGGTAGTGAGAACTGAGCCTAGTTTTCTCTCCAGAACCCAGGACAGGATCACATAAAGCAGGGGAAGGTGTGGTGCTGCAATCAGGAAGCTGGTGGGGAACCTCTGTAGAGACAGTTAGATCTTCTCCACTGGTGTGTATGGTCAACAGACTCACCCATTCCCAGTCTGACAGGCAACTGCAGGTTCATTCTGAATCAGAACAAGAGGTCCTAGGCTCAGGGACAGGACATAGAGCAGAAGCAGAAGAGAAGAGCCAAACTGAAAACAAGACTGAGTAGAAGTCTATACATTGAACTGTGTAGCTACTAGCGCCCTGCTATTGCTTGGCATACACAACCACCAGGAGATTGGAAGGTTTTTGGTTTTTGTTTTTTTCTGGTGGTGGGGAGAAATGGAAAGCCTTGGGGTAGGTGGTAGGGTGGGGTTTCCAATATGAAATGAAAGGATTCCCAATAAATCACTCTCAAGGCCAAGCCTCTCAGCTGAAAGATTCCATCCCCTCACACAGAGCTTCCATTTAGGCTTCTAATGCCTTCCTCTTGAAAATCAACAGAAAACAAAATCTCTGGCTATTGAGGAAAGTGCCACTCAAAAATAAAGGCACCAAAGAAAGAGAAAAAAAAAAAAAAGAACTCAGAGAAAACAGGGAATGCAGAGAACAGACAAAAGCTCTAATTAAAACTATTATTTATGTTTTCAGATAAATGAGAAGTCATTGCACTCAGTAGGATACTATAAAAATGGAACTGTCAGTTGGCTAGATAGAGGTCTTAAAAACTAGAAATATGAAAATGGGATGAAAGATTCATCTGAAGAGCTAGATGATAAAACCAAGGTATCTTTAGAGAAAGCAGAACAAAATTAAATGGAAATTGTGATAAACACAAAATGGTAAGAATATTAGTAGATGAATCCAGAAAGTCCAAAGGCTGACCAAAAAGAGTTCCAGAAGAAGATAACAGAAGGGAGGACATTAATAAACAATAAATGTGAAAAAAATTTCTAAAACTAAAACACCTAAGTTTCCAAATTAAAAAAGTCTAAAAAATGACCGACACAATTATCTTTTTAAAAAATGTCCACACTAAGGCCATTTAGTAGATCACTTATAGTTCACTGTAAGACTTCAAAATACTGGCAATAATGACCACATGCAAAAATTTTCAAATAACAAGTTGAAAGTTTGCATATGAAGAAAGGGTCAAATTGGACTTCTTAAAAGAAATAACTCAAAACAGGAAATCAAGGAAGAAATGAGGACAGAATTCTGAATTTTCCAAAATCAGAAAAAGACAACACAAGAAAGGAAAACTAGAGACCAATATCTCTCATGAACATAGACACAAAAATCCTCAATGAAATATTAGCAAACCAAATCCAGCAATATATTAAATATTATACAATACAACCGAGTGGGATTTTCCCCAAATACGCAAGTCTGGTTCAACATTTGAAAATCAATTAATTAATTCACCACATCAATAAGCTAAAGCAGAAAAATCATATTATCATATCAATGGATGCATAGAAAGCATTTGACAATATCCAAGACCCATTCATGATTAAAAATAACTCAGCAATCTAGGAATAGAAGGGAGCTTCCTCCACTTCTATATAGAATTTTACCAAAAACCCTACAACTAAGATTATATTTAATGTTGATAAATTAGGTGCTTTCCACCTCAGATCAGGAACAAATAAGGATGACTCTCTCACTACTCCTATTCAGCATCATAGTAGAAGGCCTAGCATGTGCAATAAGGCAAGACAGGTAAACAAAGGTTTGGAGGATTGGGAAGGGAAAGAAATTCCCTTTATTCATTGATGCCATGATTGCCTATATAAAACATACCAAAAAATTAACAACAAAAACAACAAATCTAGCAATACCAAATGCTAGAGAGGATGTGGGGCAAAACTCTTATTCATTACTGGGGGCTGCAGAATGGTACAGCCACATTAGTAGATAGTTTGGCAGTTTCTTAGAATGTTAAATTTGGTCTTACCATATGATCCATTGTGCCACTAGGTATTTACCCAAATGAGTTAAAAATTCTGTCCTTACAAAAACCTGAACATGAATGCTTATAGGAACTTTATTCACAATTGTCAAAATACTGGAAGCAACCAAGATGTCCTTCAGAAGAATGGATAAATATTCAACAGAATCTTATTCAGCAATAAAAAGAAGTAAGTTATCAAGCTATGAAAAGACATGGTAGAAAATTAAGTGCATATCGCTCAGTGAAAGAGTCTCTGTTCTGAAGTGAATGTGGATACAGCACCACTCCTTGCCCCTTCCCAGCTCCCCCCATGGACTCTCTTGCCTCAGTGCAATCTCCACTCGGACCCCCACCCACCTTCTGTGCCATCTTGTCTGTGGGATGGTTACCTCCCTCTCGTCTCTAGTGGCTCACCTACAGGAGGATGGGAACACACCATCCGTTTCCCAGTGGACCTTCTTCCTTTGTGATCTTCTGTCCCTTTCCACCCCACATTGGCCAGTGGACTCATCCATTCTGTGGAACAATACCCTACCACAAGTCCATGGATTCAGTGGACTTACCCATTTGTAAGGACACCTCACACTGTGGCTGGAAGCGATGCCTGGAACATTCCTGGCTTATCCTGGGAACACTCTTCAGCACCCTCACCCTCCCTCCCATGGAGTCTCCTGTCAGTGGAGGCTGGACTCTTCTCACTCAGAGGTCTCATCCTGCCCATACCCAGGTGCTCAGGGGTGAGCATATGCCTAGATGTCAGTATGGTCTCCACATTTCTGCTTCCCCCTGTCTTTGTGGTATAGTTCTTCAGTGGTCCTGGCCCCAGTCCAGCCCCCTGCAGCCCTGCTGTACCATTCTAACCAGACACAAGGGAAGAGGCAGACATAAGGTGCGGCACTCACTTCTGCTCGCTGGGGAATTGGGGAAAGGAACTTAACCCTCACTGGAGGGGATGGGAGGGCTTTTAATTCATTTCTCTCTTTTTTTTTTTTGTGGCTCTCCCTCTCTGAGCCAGTTTTCATTTCTTCCCTATGGCATTAACAACTCCTGCCTCCCACCCCAGACCTATGCCCACAACTGAGGAGGTGGGCTGAGAACAAAAGGAGAGGGCAGGACCCAGTTTTGCATGGTTGGTTTTTGTTAATTATCTGGATAACAGCAAGAAACCAAGAAAGAATGAAAGAAAGAATGAAAGAAAAGAATGAAAGAAAGAAAGAAGGAAAGAAAGAAAGAAAGAAAGAAAGAAAGAAAGAGAAAGAAGGAAAGAAAGAAAGAACAAAGAAAGAAAGAGGAGGGAGGGAGGAAGGAAAGGAGGGAGGGAGGAAGGGAGGGAGGAAGGAAGGAAGGAAGGAGTTAGAAGAGTCTCTGGAAAAGCTAAACACTGTATGATTCCAGCTATATGATGTTCTAAGAAAAGGCCAAACTATAGAGACAATAGAAAGATTAGTGGTTGCCAAGAGTTTGAAGGAAGGGAGGAGGGCTGAATTAAAAATAAATTCTGGACTTTAATAAATTGACAATTCTCCTACATTCAGAGTAAACTTATCCTTTCCCAAGATCCCCAAAAGTCTTACCCCAATATGGAGTCAGGTTCAGGCCCAGTCCAGAATATTTCATCATCTAAATTAGTTTGAAGTGGAATGGGATAAGGGGAGTTTCTCAGGGGAAGTTCCTCAGTCACAGTTTTTCCAAAGTGACTTCTCTTCATTTGAAGGCTTGTGAACTAAAAGACAAGTTATTTGACCCACCTCCCCATTTCACCCCTTCTACACACAGACACCGTGATTGGATAATTGTAATTTAAAAACTGGGCAGAAGAGAAGCCTTTAGTAGTCACTGGTTAGTAACAACTATGAAATCTAGTCGGGCACCTGTTTCCAGTCCTTGATTAGGGCTTCATTCTCCTTTCTGCAAGCAGCTCTCCGTATCTCTTGAGTCATCCTCCTTTTCTTTAGAAGTGGCCTGTTGTGTGGCTGAGAAGCTTTCTTGGTCTGCTTCCTGCTTGTGTAAATTTGGGGACCCAGAGATCTTTTTTCAATGTAAATGTTGTCTGTCCAATTCAGTCCAAACTGGAGGTGCTTCCAACAATTATAGTTCTCTTAATAGCTTTCTGGGTTTCTTAGAGATCTTATTGTAGTTGACTGCATGAGACAAAGCCACACCCATAGATCTTTCTGAGACAGGCTTCACCCTACTTTGGGCTGAACATAAAGATCTTTTGGACAAGGCCTTTAAGCTTCTTAAAGCCTTTTGTCTGTAGCTGAGCGAGTCTTTGAGATGCAATCTTAAATTTCTCTGAGGTGACAACCAGGACTCTTATTCTACTCTAACTTAATCTGACCATCTAACCAAAAGTGTTCTTCTCCCTTCCCTTACAACATAGCCAATCATAGGACTTAATACTTTGTGATATTTTCTAGTTTATTTAAAAAAAAATATTTGATGTTTATCTGCCTCTGCTCAATAAAATGTAAGAGCCAATGGATGGGGACTTTGTTTTGTTTTACATTGCGTATTCAGAGCCTAATCCAGTGTGTGTTACATAGTGGGCCATAAATATCTGTGTGTGACCCAGTAAGTGAGCATCACTACTAATAGTGATATTTATACTACTTTTTCTATGGTTATTGATTCAATAATAATTACAATTACAATAGAAACTCATTTAGAAACAGAGCTACATGTTTCCATTAGCGATGAGTCCTGGGTTATTTATAGGCCCCTGTGGCCATACCAAAGTGGAGAGGGTGGGGATGCATTCCAAAAGATACCATTATGCTTTCCTTTGGTCTAAATATATATGAGATTTCCACATCAGTGGAATTAACTATTCTTATTCCCAGTTTCATCTTACCTCACAGAGCTGTTAGAAAAATTAAAAATAAATTTCTATATAGCATCGGACAGAGAAAACACTCAATGCAGTGTGGCTTTTACTGTTAAGAAGAGAGGGAGAGAAACTCTGTCCTTGAATGTATCCTTATATTTCATCATTCTTACTTCAGTAATGAAAAATTTGACCTTGAAATATGTCTTCAGTATATATTTTTTTCATTATCAGACACATATCCATGTTCTATTAATTTAAACAGATTCCCATCATAAAATGTTCAATGACAAGAACAACAACTAATAGAGAAGTATTGTTTGCAGCAAAATTTTGCGTCTTATTAAAATAGATGTTGAATTAGCTAATGGGAATTTATAGTCTAGTTGCAGTTAGGTTAAACCAGATTGACAAAATTGGGACATTTCCATTTTTCTGTAAACACCCTCTGACACCATCACTCATTCTTATAAATGGAAGAGAAATGCTAGTATGTTGAATTATTTCCCAGCGTTGTCTTTGTTTTCTGGCTTTGTGAAGTCTGCGTACACAGCCACATACTTGTTGTCAGAGGCAGCATTAGCCCAGAGCATCTTTCTTCACTCTGATTCACTGTTTATATTAACACTATAAACACTATAATATTTAAACACTATAATATCCAACCCTCATACAGTGCCATAAGATAGGTATTATAGTAGGGTTACACAAACACTTTCTGTAAAGGGCTACAGATTAAGTATGTTCGTTTCTGTGGAATGTGTGGTCCTGATCATAACCTTTTGCCTTGTGGCAAAACAGTAGCCTAAAAAGAAAGACCGTATGCAAACAAATAAGCATGGCCATGTTCCAGTTGAACTTTATTTATGGATCCTGAAATATAAATTTCATACAACGTTCATATGTTATGAAAGATTATTCTTCCTTTGATGTTAAACACTTAAAAATATTTTAAAAAATTAACTTGCAAGCTGGACCAAAACAGGTGGTGAGCCAGACTTAGCCCATAGGCCACAGTTTGCTGATCCCTGTAATATACAGACTAGGAGACTGGGGTTCAGAGAGGTCACAGAACTTTCCCAAAATGATACTACTAGTGAGTGGGGGGAGACTGGATTTAAAAGTGAATATCTCTGGGGCGCCTGGGTGGCTCAGTTGGTTAGGCGACTGCCTTCGGCTCAGGTCATGATCCTGGAGTCCCTGGATCGAGTCCCGCATCGAGCTCCCTGCTCAGCGGGGAGTCTGCTTCTCCCTCTGACCCTCCCCCATCTCATGCTCTCTCTCTCTCTCTCTCATTCTCTCTCTCAAATAAATAAATAAAATCTTTTAAAAAAAAAAAGTGAATATCTCTGATTTTTTTTAAGTTGTTATTTATTTAGTTGAGAGAGAGAGTTAGAAAAGGAAGGACAGAGGAAGAGGGAAAGAGAGAATCCCAAGCAGACTCCTCACTGAGGACAGAACCCACATGGGGCTCCATCCCACCACCCTGAGGTCATGATTGAGCTGAAATCAAGAGTCCCCCCAGGCACCCCTAGTATCTCTGATTCTTAACCCTTGTGGTATATTGCCTCTCGACAGTATCCTAACTCTTAAACTTAAATCTTAAAATCCTAGTTTAACTGAACTGGCAATTCAGATCACTTTTGTTTAGCCTGGAAATCTAGCCACTAATTAACAACATTATTTCTGTGGCAAAAGATAGTTCTATTTCTTTTTTTTTTTTTTTAAGATTTTATTTATTTATTTGACAGAGAGAGACACAGCCAGAGAGGGAACACAAGCAGGGGGAGTGGGAGAGGGGGAAGCAGGCCTCCCGCTGAGCGGGGAGCCCGATGCGGAGCTCGATCCCAGGACCCTGGGATCATGACCTGAGCCGAAGGCAGATGCTTAATGACTGAGCCACCCAGGCGCCCCAAGATAGTTCTATTTCTAAGTGACATCATTACTTTGGGATTATTTCCTGTTCTAGGGAGTGCCTATATGTACACATATACTTACATATGAAAATAATTGTTTTTTTTTTCTCCTAAACATTTAAACACTAGTACTGTAATTTAGTATTTGATGATGAATTTTCACCAATGTGCAGACAGATGCATTTTCAGCCAAAAACAGTTTTCCCTTGTGATCTATATCCACAGTGCCAACAATTGCAGCACCTCTGCCCGCCATTCCTCACCTCCCAGTTAAGGATAGATAGAGGTTAGCTAACCAGCCATACAGAAGACCACAGATTTCTCCTGGGTGATTCAGGATGATCATAATATTTGCACAAAGCTCTGCTCTGGCTCATGTTAGTGTAACTATAACTATATAGTTGACTGAACATCTGGGGCAGTGCAGGATACAAAATCATTTTCCCAACCCTGAAAAAAAAAAAAAACAAGTAATGTGTCTGTACAAATGCTTATGTTTATGCTTTCTCTCCCTCATGTCTTCACTGCCCACTGCCCCCCATGTTTCCTCTCTTGGGGAGACTTGGGCCCAGTCTGCTTTTTGGGCCTACTCATTATCTTGAACTCTGAAACTCAAACCTTTTATATTTTAATTCAAAAGGGACCATTGTTCCAAATCATCCATTATTTTCAACGAGGTCAAAATAATACAGGCTGTCAAGGGCCCCCAAACACAGGTAATTTATTGTTCAGAAAGGCTGGATTGAATGTGGTCCCCAAGAAAGCATTCTTCAAAACCAAATACTAGGCACCACCATGTAGGAATCCGACTGTAAATGATTAAAAACACAATGGATCACTGGTCAGTTGTTTGGTCTGTCTAGAATCATTATGCTTGAAAAAGACGTTAAGAAGCTAGGGAAGGAAACCCTTTGAGGTCTGTTCTCTATAAAGAAAGAGGATTAAAAAAAAAAAAAAAAGGCCAGTCCTCCTCCCCCAACATCATAGGCAATGAATGTGTACACACATAGACACAGACAACCACTCCCAGAGCCATATATTGCTCAAATAGCCCAGGGCTCAATGTTAAGAATTATAAGGGAAAGATTTAAAAATGCAAGTTTGGGCAATGATTTAAAACAGAAGGACAAAGTCAAAGCAAATGAGTATTATATCCTATAAATTTGCTCTCCTATGGTGTATATAAAGATGTAGGTAAGAGGCATTTGTTTGCTCACTGTTGTGGCTAGAAGCCTAGGAAAATAAATTTATTCAGGCACGCCAGTCTGTCTGCAAAGACTTCCATTTCGCCTTTTATGGAAACCCTGAACAAAGAAGAGTATCTTTGCTTCTGTCAGGAAAGCAGTTTCAATCAGACTGATGAATAAAAAGCACAGCTGCCAAAAATGATCCATAGCAGGGTAAAGTTTAGATGCCCAACTGCCCATTATTCTATTAAAATGTGTCATGAATGTTGGCCTGGGCTAATAGAGCAAGGCTTTGCAGCACACTAAATTGTTTCTCAATTTTAAAATACCAATTCCAGGAAGAATTATATAGGATAGCATGTAGAACCCCAGCGTCACAAAACAGAGGCTGTTCAGTGAGACAAAGGTTTTGTTTTGCAGCCACCAAAGGTAGTTTTATGCATTTACATATTTGTTAAGTCTGTTGTTCTGCCTGTTTGCGGAGAACTGTGACTGGCGAATGGTTGTTCTGGGATATTTACAACTTTTATCTGAATTAAGTGAGGCTAAATTATTTCATTCAAAAGAAGCAGGATATATGACGCTTTCATTTTTCTAAAGTAGTCTTGAGACCTTAGGAAGCTTTAGGAAGCTCAGGTAACATTTGTTTTACCCCCTCATTTTACAAGTGGACACTTGTAACACTTTAGAATTTGAACCTCTCCCAAACCATGTGTCTGGAAGTGGCAAGGCAGCAGCCAGAATCTTATATCCCAAACCTATACTCTTTCTGCTCAAATTTTGAATGGAAAAACATCATGTCTCTGATTCCTGAATAATATTTCCAGAAGGGGACACCTTATATTTTGATAATTACAAACAACAAACAAACAAAACAACAGCAGTGAAAAGATCTGTAGCAGAAAGAAGCATACTCTTCAAAGGCAATTGTAACAGAAGAGTAGCAAAAATCTACTTTCTATGTAAACACAAACCTGGACATAAAAATAAAACAGAGGACAAGAAAGAAAGAGAGAGAGAGAGGGAGAAAGAAAGAAAAAGGAAGGAAGGAAGGAAGGAAGGAAGGAAGGAAGGAAGGAAGGAAGAGAAAGAAAGAAAGAAGGAAAGAGAAAAAAAGAAGAAAGAAAGAGAAAGAAAGAAAGAAAAAGAGAAAGAAAAGAAAGAGAAGACTGCACTACGTATCTCACCAAACTACTACCAGAATATTATTTGTTTTTGTCTGTTTTCAGGTCATTGGCTTTATGTCATGATATCTTAGACAAATGTTTGTTGCTTATTTTTTTTTAAAGGTTGTTGTATTAGTTATCTATTAGTATCTGTTAATTACTCCATAACTTAATAGTGTAAGACAATAGCATTTATTTGTTTCTTTGGGTCAAGAATTCAGATGTGGCTTAGCTGGATGTTTCTGGCTCAGGGCCTCTTATAAGGTTGCAGACAAGGCATTTACGAGGGCCGCATCATCTTTTTTTTTTTTTTTTTTTTAAAGATTTTATTTATTTATTTGAGAGAGAGAATGAGAGACAGAGAGCACGAGAGGGAAGAGGGTCAGAGAGAGAAGCAGACCCCCCGCTGAGCAGGGAGCCCGACGCGGGACTCGATCCCGGGACTCCAGGATCATGACCTGAGCCGAAGGCAGTCGCTTAACCAACTGAGCCACCCAGGCGCCCCGAGGGCCGCATCATCTTAAGACTTCGCTGGGCCTGGAGGATCTGCTTCCAAGAAGACGTACCCACATGATGCTGGAAGTTGGCACATGGGCCGCTTGCTTGTATATCCTCAAAATATGGTGGCTGACTTTCTCCGGGATGATCACTCCAGGATAGCAAGGCCAAAGTCATAATGTCTTTAATGACCTAGACTTGGAAATCATGCGCTATCATTTCTTCACTGTTCTACTGGTTATACAAGTTGGTTCTATTCATTGTGGGAGGGAACTCCAAAAGGGTATGAAGGCCAAAAGGTGACGTTCATAGAGGGCCATCTGGAAGCTGGACTCACAGCTGTCTTCACTTAAAGTTATGGGCTACACCGAGGCTATTTGATTAATTTGGCTAAATGGGCCGGTCAGTTCAAAACACCCAATTGTTAAGCGCACTATCATCTTCTAAAGCACTGCTTTTCATTATCATCATGTACATAATCAGAGTGCCTACCATAGTGACAGCTCCATACAATTTATAAATATTTTCACATGCATTATCTCATGCAATCACAGCTCTCATTATTATTTTTTAAATTTTAAATGACTTTAGATGTAGAGTTGTAAAGGTAGTAAAGAGGATTCCCTTAGTCCCTTTAGCCAGCTCTCCCTAATGTCAACATCTTACATAACTACAGAGCAGTTGTCCAAACTGAGAAATTCACTTGGTACAATACAGTTAACTAAATTATAGACTTTATTCAGATTTCCCTAGTGTTTCCATTAATGTCCTTTTTCCTTTCTAGCATCCAATCCAGAATACCACATTGCATTTGTCTCTGCCCGCTTATAGTTTCCTCTGCTCTGTGACTATTGCTCAGTCTTCCTTTGTGATTCATGATCTTGACATTTTTAAAGAATATTGGGGTGAGAGAAAGAAAGAAGAAAATCAAGACTCCCAATATTTTAGTATGAGTGACTGAAAAGAGGAAGTTTTCTAGAATGCTAGGAAGAAATTTAGGGTGGAAGATCAGGAGTTCAATTTTAGATATGTTAAGTTGTCTGTATATTTGGAATGTCTGTATATGATTTGTGTGATGTAAGATTAAATAAGGCTGGAGAAAATCTGAGCCTCTAGTAAACTGAGACATCTTCTAAGACCGAGCCAAGTACATAGGGTCAGAGTTCTGCTCCGGTCTCAGGGAGGTGAAAGGTATGGCGTGGGTAGGCTGGACTTCCTGGAGAAACAGCAATCACAAGATGAGAAGATGTTTTCAAAATATCCACCAGCATTTGAGCAATCTACACTGGATCCCCCAACTCCAAATTTATGTATACCTTAAAAATGTAATTTTTATCTCCCTCCCCCATGACTGCAATTTTAAAGACGACTTCTTTTATTTACTTAACAACAGGATTTGATGATAATTTCACATTCATCCTAAATCTACTTTATGTATTGATAAGCATTTGTTTCTCAGGCTATAGAGTCTAGATTTTATATTCTTTTTTTCCTATGATCAGCTCTCACGGCAAAGAATTTCCGAAAGAAATTTCTTTTTTCAGAAGGTCAGGTAAATAGCTATTTAAAGGCGCAATTACAAGGCAAGATTGAACCTCATGTATACACACTGACAATGACTGGAAAAAAGGAGAAAGTCTTAATGGGGAGAAGGAATGAATTTGTCAGAGACTGCTTCTTGAAGGTGAAGAACATTCAACTTAGCTTTAAAAGAAGTGACGGCTAACATAAAGAAAGGTCCAAGAACAGAATAGGGCCCATTTATAAGATTGGTTTACCTGAGAGCATGAGAAAGTTCAAATATGTATTTTTGAAGGCAATTATAGGCTTTCTCTTTTATTTTCTTTTGCTTCCTATTTTCAAAAAGCACAATATTTCAAAGAGGCTCATCCTATTTAACTCTCATGTGGTTTAAAAATCTAACTAGACATATGTTGTTAATACTTTTATATGTCAGGAGCCTGGAGGGTAGAAACAATTTGAAGCTTAACTTTTAAATTTTGGTTTCCCAACAACACCTTTTTTCTCAGCCTGAAGAATTTTGCAATGCCAAAAGTTATGAATCTTTCTAGATCCAAACCAATAACTTGGGTGACATGAAGCAAATGATTGATTATAAATAAAATGATGGGGAACAGGAAGGTGTCTCCATTTATTGACACAAATTTTCATCTTTATCATGATATTGAAAAGGCCTATTACATATAAGATAATGATCAAAATAAATAAAAAGAAATAACTTGAAAATAGTATAAAACAAACATGTAATGAGTCTATTATAGTAAGAATGTCTTTCCTCCAAAAAACAGGACAGGCAGCATGTCTTCCCCAGTGAAGAGGTAGATTCGTGGTGATTGTAGCTCAATAAATACATTTAAATTGAATCATTATGATTTACTTTTTAAAATGTTAGTTCTGCAGTCTGAAAAAAGATCAGCCTTATTTCTCTCATTGGGAGAGTATTTTCAGATGGCTGTTAAAAGGTATTTTTTTTCCCCCCTCTCTTTCATTCAACTGCTGGAGAGTAACTAGAAACAAATCTGTTGCTTGGAATAAATGTTCAGTCCATATGTTATCTTTCATGGTAGCTGGTGGAAGTGCGAAATCCTCCCTGGTTTATGCTGCTTGCGGTCTGTCCCTCCCCACACCACCATATGTAACACATTTACGAGCGGGGAGAACAGTTCCTTCGTCATTTGACTCTTTTTCTTGCGTTTTTCCTTGAGTATATAGAAAATTTAAAGAGAATCAGCGGTACTAGTACAAAGAGTGGATAGACCAACCGGGCTGTTCTGAAAGGCATTCATGAGCCATGATGAGCAATGGAAAGAAAAAGGGAAAAGACAAAAATTAAGCACATTCTCCAAATATCTGTACATTGGGAGACAGAAGAATCATCATGGGCTCTGAAAACAGAGACCTGGGCTCATTCCCAGCACCACCATCTACCTGGTAAATCTGGGCAAGTTTCTTAATTTGAATAGGAATTTTCCCATCTGGAGAATGGTGGGTGACCCATAATAACTACCTTGCAGTGTTGATGTGGGAATTTAAAGAGATAATCTAAGAAAAGCGACTGGACCATTGTTGCTGTGTGATAAATATTAGTTTCTGTCTTCACATTCCTCCATCTCACTGCCATTCTTCTTATCGGTAATGAAAAAAGTCTTGTTTGTGTTTCAGTGGTTTATGAGCATTTGAGGAAGACCATGAGTGTGATCAAGTGCGTGTTTTATGACAGAATATTTATCAGAATCTTCCTTTCATACTCAAGAGCCAGCCTAAATTGACTTCTCTTGGCAAAAACCTGTGGTGTAGCTGGAAGACTTGGGAGTTTGACTAGTGACCAATACACTTCAGGAGAATTTAGCCACAGTCCGAGTGCTTAATGCTGGGAAAATAGTCCTTGACATCTGAATGCATCTGAGTGTTGCTGAGAGCCAAATGTGTGGGGTAGGACCCCTTGTGAATCGAAACATCACAAAAGATTTATATTAATTCCCAGAAAACCAAATATATTGAGTTTCATGCAGCTCTAATTGAAATGTAATAACTGTTTACAGATTTGACTGCACCATCACCACAGAGTAATTGCTTTTCCACACCAAACAAGTAAGAGATGAAGTAAATGTGCCCAGAAGAGTTTGGAAATTCAATGAAATGTTTCTAAGAATATGGTTATACATGGTGTCTTCCCTGTCACAAAGCTCAGTCAGAGCTCAATCTCCACAGAGTCAAGTTACTGCTGGCCTTGGGTGTCCAAAGAGCCCTTTTTTGTTTTTTCTTTTCTTTTCTTTTCTTTCTTTTCTTTTCATTCTTTTCTTTTTCTTTTCTTTCTTTCTTTCTTTTTCTTTCTTTCTTTCTTTCTTTCTTTCTTTCTTTCTTTCTTTCTTTCTTTCTTTCTTTCTTTCTTTCTTTCTTCCTTCCTTCCTTCCTTCCTTCCTTCCTTCCTTCCTTCCTTCCTTCCTTTTTTTTTTTTCCCAAGAGAGGGAGAGGGGAGGGGCAGAGAGGAAGAAAGAGAGAATCTTAAGTAGGTTCCACTCCCAGCGCAAAGCCCCACCCAAGGCTCCATCTGAGGACTCTGAGATCATGACCTGAGCTGAAATCATTTAACCGACTGAGCCACCCAGGTGGCCCAGAAGAGACCTTTCATTACTCCAGTTGGGATTTGTTAAAACACGAAATCGCATTCTCTCAAAAAGCTACATTTAATAAGGCACTTATTGTTGGTTTTTTCATATGTTCTGCATAACATTGGGCTCAACAATCAGAGGCATCTTGGGTTTTTGGGTACACTAAGGATGTTGGCATCTCTGCAGAGCGCAGAAAGAAAGCGCAAAGAAACGTGGCAAACCTGGAAATTGCTAATGAACCCCACTGCAATTCGTTCAACATGAAAATGCTCAAGAATCATTTATGATGGAATAATGACCAACCTTGCTCAAAGCAACTGAAAATAAAGTTAAAAACAAAACAAAACAAAACAAAAATGAAAACAAAACAGTATTTGGGAAAAGATTCACTCAACACAGTAAGAGAAAAAGTGGCTTTTCTCTACCCCCAACCCCCAAGGCTTTAGAATATTTTTGTAAGTGGCAAAATGATCAGGGAAAGGGGGAGAGTTCTGTCTTTTGAGAATGTTCAAAAAATAACACTCCATTAGAGGAATAATCTAGCCTTTCTTGAGAATATATGTAACAGTCTCATGAGATCAGTATTATTTTCCCCATTTTAAAGATAAGGAATCGAAGGCCCTGGGAAGTTAATTATTTTCCACATAGAGAGTAAGTTGCAAAATACAAACTCAAATCTAATTCGTGCTTTCTCCAAAACCAGTGCTCTTTTCAGAACAAGTGGCCAATTTCAGAATTAAAGATTTTATATATTTATATATATATATATATATATAATCTGCATAGTTTTAGAAAAAAGCCACATTTTGATATTAAGATGTGACTTGAAATTCAATTATATTCATACATTATATGCTACTACTCAGAAAGCTAAAAAAATGGAAGGGTAATTGAAATACAGTTGCTTGACCTCAGGTTCCTACTCTAAATCATAGAAAATATAAATTTTCCCAGGGGTAGCATGAAGGACAATTAACAACAATAATAGGGCAGTTCAGAAATATCTGTGCCTTTTCTGATGAAAATTCCACAGTAACTGAAACCACCTTGTCCTATCATATTATTGTGAGCAGACCTGAGATGGAATGCCAGTTTCACTTGTGAAGTAATAGGGAAGAGCACTTACTTTTCTAAAACCTCAGTTTTTGCATCTGTACAATGGGATCCTAACAGTGCATATCTCACAGAATAATAATATGCATGTAAAGGCTACAGTGTAGCAGTTGCACATAGTAAGGATCTATTAGTTAATGATTTTTATTATTAATACACTAGCTGGCAGTCTTGATACCTCACAGCTCAGAGCACAATTGTACTTTTCCCAAATAAAAAGTATCTACTCCTCAGTTGTTTGAGTTCCTTGTTGACACATCTTCTACCAATATTTTAAGAACTTCTTTTCTGCAAGGTGTAACTATTGGCAAAGTACTTTTATAATGGCTTGAAGAGATTGTAGAGTTCCAATACATTCTGTGTGAGATGGTACCTTTGCTAGAACAAACATTTTTTTTTTTTAAAGATTTTGTTTATCTATTTGACAGAGAGAGACACAGCGAGAGAGGGAACACAAGCAGGGGGAGTGGGAGAGGGAGAAGCAAGCTTCCTGCAGAGCAGGGAGCCCAATGCAGGCCTCGATCCCATGACCCTGGGATCATGACCTGAGCCGAAGGCAGATGCTTAACGACTGAGCCACCCAGGCGCCCCTAGAACAAACATTTTTCACTACAAATAAAAAGAAGCCTTACTTAAAAACTTGCACATTAATTTTCTTCATCACCATATTTTAGGTTTTCATATTGCCTCCTTTAACATGAACTACACACAGTTAAATTTATCTTCAAATTCTACCTGCCAACACACATAATAAATAGAAATACTAGGGCAGCTGTGTTATGATCAGCAAAGTAATGCGCCTTGCCAAGATGTCCATGTCCTAATCCCCAAAACCTGTCAATATATTATCTTACATGGCATTTTGTGGATGTGATTA
The DNA here is from genome assembly GCF_054177405.1 of Leptonychotes weddellii. Lineage (NCBI taxonomy): Eukaryota > Metazoa > Chordata > Mammalia > Carnivora > Phocidae > Leptonychotes > Leptonychotes weddellii. The sequence goes on along the minus strand of NC_138373.1, from coordinate 134,236,510 downwards.
AGTGAAGGATTTTGAGATGGAAAGATTATCCTGGATTACCTGGGTAGGTCCAATGTAAACACAGGGGCTGTTACAAGAGAAGGCAGAAGGGCCAGAGTCAGAGAAGGTGTGACTCAGTAGGGTACCATTGCTGGAAAGGGGGCCACAAGCCAAAAAAATGGAGGTAGTTTCTAAAAGCTGGAAATAACAAGGGACACATTCGCATCCAGAGTCCCCAGAGTGAACACAGCTCTCCTGACACTTTGCTTTTGGTTCTATAGATAGGACCAATTTTTGGACTTCTGACGTCCGGAAATGTAAGATAATAAACTCCTCCTGAGTAATGTGATATAAGTTTAGTATTTTCTTTTTCATTATGATTGTTGTTCCTGCCGATTTATTTATTTATTTACATATGGAGATTAGACCATTCCTTCTCATAGATTACAAGAGAAACTATTGGAAATAAAGGGAATTTAGTCAGTGTCTATTATTTTAATACACAAATTGCTTCCTATGGATAATACGTTTACTAAACTCACCCTCAATTCAGAATAGGGCAAAGCTAACTTTGTCAAGAATACGACAAAAACTGATCAAAATCTTACATATTAAAGCAAAAATAATATTCAGTGATCAATTCAACATTAACATTCCCAAGGCTCAGAGGACCCCGTATTTGTGTCTCTAATCAAAAGCAAACATGTCCACTAGCTGGTAAATTAAGGATGTTGACTTGCTTGTGTAAATCTGAACTTCTTTGAATTAGAACTAATGTTTTAATTATGTGGTTATATGATATTTTTTCTGATATTTGAATTCAGTTTGTATATTTGTCTGCTCTGGCTCCCACAACAAAATTCCACAGACTGAGTGGCTTAAACAGCAGAACTTTATTTTGTCACAGTTCTGGAGGCTGGAAGTCCAGGACCAAAGAATCATCATGGTTGTTTTCTGATGAAAGCACTTTTCCTGGCTTCTCTGTGTCCTCACATGGCCTTTCTCTGAGAGATCTCTGTTGTCTCTTCCTGTAATGACACAAGTCTTATCCGATTAGGGCCCCACCCTTACAACCTCATTTAACCTTGTTACCTCTTTATAGAGACCCTCTCTCCAAATACAGTCACTTTGAGCTTCAACATGAATTTTGAGGGGACACAATTCTGTCTATAACAGCTTTCTCAAGGGATGAAAATAGAAAGACAGATGAAAACAAGGAGTGAGAGAATAAAATTGTATTCTACTCCATTGTAATCTTGTGCTCTCTTTGGGACTAATTAGAGTTGGGAATTTTATTTGAAAACATGTTTTAAATTTTACATGTTGTCGTAGATTAATTCTGAAGAAAATTCCTTAGGTTTACTTTTCTGTGTATAGTGTTATTCTTTCCTATTAGTCTGAGACTTAGATGTGCAGAGGAAAATGCTAACATTTAAAAATATACATAAATATATGCCACGTGCCATGTTATGAAGATGTGTGAAGAAACTTCTAATATTTTGAAAATCTAACACTTATTCTGATCATAATAAGTTAGTTTTGAGCAAAGGAGAATTCACTACATAGTTACAACATTTGTTTTGGGCCAAAAAAAAAAAAAATGTTAACTGAATTCCTATGCATTGTTACTAGGAAAAAAGATGATTGTCAGACCTTGGATGTGACTTGAGATAATCTTAAGAAATACTATAAGTATGTAAAAGTTTAATGTTCAGTTTTCTCTGAGCTACTAATTTGTTGAAAACCTCAGACCGTCTTTTGGCTTTTGAACTAGGTTGACAGAATTTCCACCTCCATCTTACCCCGCCATCTTGCTTTCCTACCACTCTTCTTATAATAGAGGTCTGTGTTGGGCGCCTGGGTGGCTCAGTCGTTGAGCGTCCGCCTTCGACTCAGGTCATGATCCCAGGGTCTGGGGATCGAGTCCCACATCAGGCTCCCTGCTCCGCGGGAAGCCTGCTTCTCCCTCTCCCACTCCCCCTGCTTGTGTTCCTGCTCTCGCTATCTCTCTCTCTGTCAAATAAATAAAATATTAAAAAAATATATATATATATAATAGAGGTCTGTGTTATCTGGATTTGGAAATACCCTAGAGAAAAATGTCTTTGCTGAAAATTATGAAAGAAAATGTCTATAATATATGATCCATGACAACATTACGTGAAATCCCCCTTTCAAGCCTGGGGATTATCTTTCCAGCCTGATCCTTCATGTCTGTCCTGCGTGATGGTGAAATCTTTGCAATGGGCAAGGACTCTCTTGGACGATGACACCACCATTGCATCTCTCCACTCTCTCCCCACCCCCAATTAAGTTCATTTTCCACTGGAACATCTTCCCAAAGAGTCATTCAGATAAACACCCCTTCCCCATGCCTACAACTCTTCAAAGGGTTTCGACTAAGATCCAAACTCCAGTTTGTATGTAATGCCTCCTTTTCATCATTTTGGCCTTGACGCAACTCTTACCAATTTTGATGGTTGTTCCCTGACTGCCCTGGGTGAAGTCCCACTCCAGTCCCCATCAGTCAGTCTCTCACTCTTGTCCTATTTTACTTTCTTCATAGAACGTGCCACTCTTGAATATCTGTATATACATTTATTCTGTTTTACCTGAGTCGTGTCAGTTTTTCTCCATTACTGTCTTAGGTTCATTAGGGTGGAAAATTTTGTCCCTCCTGTTCATGGTTGTACCCTGTGGTAGTTAAGAACTGGCATGTATAGCAGGCACTTGTATTATTTTCTTATTTCTTATTTCTTATTCCTCTGTAACAAATTACCACAGACATGGAGGCTTAAGGCACGTCAAATGTACGATTTCATGGTTTCATAGGTCAGAAGTCCAGGGCTAGTTAAGGTAAGTTCTCTCCTCAGCCTTTCATGAGGGTGAAATCAAGCTATCAGCCAAGGTACATTATTTTCTGGAGCTTGGAGTTCTTTTTTTCAAGTTTATATAGCTTTTGGCAGAATTCAATTGTGTATCGTTGTAGCACTGAGGCTCCTGTGCTCTTGCTGGCTATAGACCAGTGGCTGCTCTCAGCCCCTGAGGCTTTCTGTAGTTTCCTGCATGTAGCCCCCCTTCATAGGCCCTATCATGCTTTGAACCTGGTCTGACGTCTGACTTCTATCCCTGGTAGCCATCGCCTAATTAAGTCAGGCCCACCCACACTCAAGGGGAGGGTGTTATGCAAGGTGTACACCCTGGGAGTAAGGGGTATCTTGGGAGGCATCTTAGAATTCTGTCAACCATATGCTCAACAAATTCTGAATTTATGAAATGGTGTCACTCCACATCCACAACAAATTTGTCAGATTGCAAAAATGAAGTCAATAAAGAAGTATTTTTTTATACTAAGAAGCATTTTTGTTTTTTCTCTGTTTTCATCTAATGCTATATGTACCTTCCTATAACTAAATTTTGAGCCACTGACATGGTTAAACCCCCAAATGTGATTAACCAGAATTTGGTCACCAATTTACAGGCATGCTTGTTCATAACTAACTAACCTTCAATTAGAGAATGTAATTTTATTTCTCATTTTAAACTACTCTCTCAATTCAATGCCTATTTTTATTGTTTCCTTTCAATGGGTTATGATTTCATGATGAGAATTTAGGAGACATCATTAAAAAGATTGTCATTCTCTTGACATTTCATTTTATCCTTTTCTAATGGCCCCCCATCCCCAAAAAACCCCCATCTTTATTTCTAGTATTGATTATGAATGTGTCTCTATCATGATAGTCAGTAAATAGGGAAGAGCAAAGTCTTTGGAATCATCAGTTTCTGTTTGAATTTTGACTCCACTCTTTATATGTTGTATGATCATGAGAAATGTCTTCCTTCAACCTCAGTTCACCTGTCAATAAAATGCAGGTAACAATATTTAACTCAAAAGACTGGTGTAAAGAATAAAGAAATAAATCATTTGTAAAAGTGGTACACAGTAGGCGTTCAGTGAAAGTGAGATTTATTTTCACAGGTGGAAAATATAGTGTCTCCACAAATAACTTGTGAAAAAAGCAGACTCCTAGGTTCTTCCCTAGACATACTAAGTCAGATATTCTAGAACAGGGACCCAGGAATCTACATTTTAAACAAACACCTCAAGTTCTCATTAGCACTGGAATGTCTGAAAACCAAAGATAAGGAATTACACAAATAATTCATTAGATAGGAGTGAAGTGCATTTAAAAAAATATTTTATTTATTTATTTGAGAGAGAGAGAGCATGACCAGGGTGGAGGGTCAGAGGGAGAAGCAGACTCCCATTGAGCAGGGAGCCCAATGTGGGGCTCCATCCCAGGATCTTGTGATCGCGACCTGAGCCGAAGGCAGATGCCCAGTCAACTGAGCCACCCAGGCACCCCATAAAGTTCATTTTGAATGTATTCATTATTGAAAAATATTTTTCATGTCTTTAAAGATAAAATCATTATGTAAAATGTTAAGCTTATTTCCTGTTTTGTTAAAATTTGTATACTGTTTGTCAGTTTGTATTGTTGTAAAGTATGTATTACATAACTTAGGAATCATATTTTTGCTTCTTCTCCCAGTGTGTTACAAACTGAATTTCTTCATCCCTTCCACCTTCCAAAGTCTTAAGAGTTTTGTCTCTGTTTTCAAAGAACAGTAGTCAAGAAGGTAAATAATATTCACATTCTGATTCTTCATTTTCAATTCCAGTAGTCTCCTCTTATCTGTTGGGGACACATTCCAAGACCTCCAGTGGATGCCTGAAACTGCAGATAGCCAATCCTATATATACTATGTGTTTTTTCTGTACATACACAACATGATAAAATTTAATTTATGAGTTAGTCACAGTAAGAGATAAAGAATAATAACTAATAACAAAATAGAACAATTATCACAATATACTGTAATAAAAGTTATGTGAATGTAGTTTTTCTCTACATATCAAAATATCTTATTGTGTTACACTCACCCTTCTTGGGATGATACGAGATGATAAAATGCCCCGGGGACGAGACAGAAGTGAGGGGAATGACGTAGGCACTGTGGTGTGGCGTTAGGTACTACTGACCTCCTGAGGCTACCTCAGAATGAAGATCATCTGCTTCTGGATTATGGTTGATTGTGGGTAATTGAACAGGCAGAAAGCAAAAACACAGGTAAGCGGGGGGTGGGGGCTACTGTGTAAAGATAAGCTTATTTCTATATATTTATATTTGGTCATTCAGTTAGATACAGAATGGTGATGCTGTCAAACCAAGTACAGGTATCCCCTGCTTTTCAAACGTTTGTTAACGCCACTTCACTTTTACAGAAGACCTACATTAGTACCCATTTTCACTAACTGAAAGAAATCCAAAGAGGATTTTTGCTTTTACAAAAAAAAAAAAAAAAAGCAAAAGCAAAAATAGCATTCAGCATTTGCTTTGCAGTGAGCCGTATAGAGAGAGCGTGCACCTGAGCAGTGAGAATGGCCCTGCCCAGCTCCTTCCCAGGCAACTCACTCAGCCTCCCTAGCTTTGAACAGTGTCTGTGAGCATCTGTACTTTATCTCAACTTATTTTGTGCCTCCATTAGCAATGTGTTCTGAGGTATCAGAAAAGCCTAAGAGAGGTTATTTTTGAGTCTGGGAATGCTAAAATATTTTTCTGTATAAATTAATAATAATTGCTTCCTTGCTTTGTGCCATTTTGGCTTACAAAAAGTTTCAAAGGTTTTTATTTTTGGATAGTGGGGGATGCCTTATATGTCTTAAATGAGAAATATGTATACTAGTTATGTGGCCATATTTTGGGGAGAAAAAAAATCAAGATGTGGTTAAAAAACGGAGACAATTGGTGAGAATATTCAACTGTTTGAAACTAGTGTATCCTGGAAAATCAGTCACAATCCTAAGGTCCTTTAAGTGTCCATATCCCTAATTACACTAGTGGATAAAGAATAAGATAAAGTTCTTAGAGTTTTCCCTTTCAGGATTTTACATTTCAACTGTTATCAGTTAAATTCAGAGAATTGTCTTTTTTCTGTAAGCCCCACCTCTACCCTGACCTTGAACTATCTCTAGCTCTTATTTTTTATCAGAACCATATGCACTGCAAATCTTTACTGGGATGGAAGCAAATCATTTCAGTGCAGCATAACCAAAGCTCATAAAAAGCTCACTGCCATTGTCCTTCGAAACTGGTGAAGAATGTGGCCCGTCTTCCCACTGTGTTGCATCAGCCCAGCAAATTATATTTTTCCCCCTCATGAGGAGCCATATCACCCCAGATGTGTTTCTCCAGCACAATTTGAAGATAATGAGACAAATACTGGACACAACATGCTTCTGACACCACTGAGTGTAAGCTTCTGGGAGAGAATTAATTTGTCCAGAGGCTGCAGCTAATTTAGCTTCCCACATTTTGCAACCTGGATCCCTGGGCCTCTCAGATTTAGTAGATGCCAATGCACAGATCAAAAATTGCATCCTAAAACAAAACAGCCATTTTCGAATTTCAAATGGCATGTGGCTTTGTTCACGGATGGCAGAAGAACTGAGGGAGGCTAGCTACTTATGTAGGTTAAATTGTTCATATGAGTGTGGAGGATTTAGATTTAAACTCCCCTCAGCCCCACCCCACCAAACAATATTACTTCTTTTTAGTTTTGTTTTTGTTTTTAAGATTTTATTTATTCATTTGAGAGAGACGGTGAGAGCAAGCCTGGGTTGGGGGAGGGGCAGAGGAACAAGCAGACTCCCCGCTGAACAGGAAGCCTGACCAAGGGTCTGGATCCCAGGAGCCTGGGATGGTGACCTGAACCTAAGTCAGACACTTAACCAACTGAGCTACCAAGGCACCCTAGTTTTTGTTGTTTTTTTTTTTTTTTAAGATTTTTATTTATTTTAGAGAGAGAGAGCATGAGTGTGGAGGGGGATGCGGAGGGAGAAGGAGAGGGACAAGCCAATTCTGCACTGAGCACAGAGCCCAATCTCATGACCCTGAGATCATGACCTGACCCAAAATCAAATGTCAGACACTCAGCCAACTGAACCACCCAAGTGTCCCTACTTCTTTTTAGTTTTAAGTAACTGAAGGACTTGGAACATTTCTTAGGTGCTTCAATTTTATACTTAACATGTTGTGATGTTATAAAGATCTTGCTTGGTAGCAAATGTGACAAAAGCTATGTGAAGAGCTCATACAAATAATAAAAAAGATCAAAATTAAAAATAAAGAGAGGATATTATAGCATTCAAAACTAATATTTATTATATGCCAGGCTCTCTTCTAAAAGCACAGACTTTAGGGATGGAATTTCTGGATTCAAATTCCAACTCTGGTAAATTACTAGGAGAACTTTAGAGAAGTTCCTTCACCTCTCTGAGGCTCACTTCCCTCATCTATAAAATTGGCATAAAATTAACTGCTTAGAGCTGTTGTGAAGAATTAATGCATGTGTCATGCATGGAATACTGTCTAGCACATCCTAAGTACTCAGAAAATAACTCATCATTAGTGTTAAACTCTGATAACTATTAACAACTCTTTGCAGTAGTAATAACTCTTAGTATTAATAACTATTTTTAATTACTGTCAGTAATAACTTTTATCATTAGTGATAACATGATTGGTTATAACTATGATAACTAGTGATAATATATAAATTTCATTACTTCCTTTTTTTAAATTTCATTACTTACTAGGCATTATCTCTTCTAATTTAAAAATCTTCTTAGCTCTGATTCAAGTTTCCTCTGATAGCTGCTTAACCATACAAAGCCAAAAAGAAAAAAAAAATTACCAGAGGTCTTATGACCAGTAATTGACAACACTGGGCAGAAGTTGTCTGTCCACCTCCAAAATGTGAGCATTACATGTTTCTACCTCTGAACATAAGCAAATAGGTCAAAAACATTTAATAAGGCAACTAGCATTTACTGAGCTCCTTCCATGTTTCTCTTTCTGTATCAACATGCAGGGGCATGTGTGTGTGTGTAGGAGGGCAGTGGATAGGGAGGGGATGTTCCTTCAAAACCTCTACCAGCAACATTCTTTGCAAGTATTTTTGAGCATCCCAGAACACTGAAAATGGTAAGCCAGATAGGATCCAAGCAGCATCCAAACACAAAGTTCCATTCATTCATCCATCTATATTTATTATCCATTTATTATCAAATTGAATATTTACTACCTACCAGACATTGTTCAAGACTTGAGGGGCCAGTACTGAAAAAAAAAATCATAAGAGCTTACAATTAAATGGAGAAGATGGTCAGCAATCAAACAAACAAGTAAGTCATAGCATTTATTAGTGTGAAAAGCTAGACTGTGTGTGATGGAGAATAACTTTAAATCTGAACATTTAGAATAAGATCTGAATGGCAAAAAAATAAAAAAAGGAAGCAGCTATGAAAAGATGATAGGAAAGTGCAATCAGGGAAGAGGAAACAGAGAAAATGAGCTTATATGGGAAAAACTTGGAATGTTTGTGGACTGAAAAAAAACCAGTGTGGGAGGGGTCTAGTAGATAAGGAGTAGAGAGGTAGGAAGTAAGTTCAGAAAAGTAGGTGGGGGCCAAATTAAAGAGATCTTGATATGCCAGGATGAGTATATGAGAAGCCATTGAAGGGAGTATCTTTTTCTGTGATCCTGGCTACTGTATAAAATAAGGATTTGGGCAGGACAAAAGGAAAAAGAGACTCCTGAGAAATTAGGAGGTTCTACAGGATTCCAGATGAGATATGAGGATGGATTGGACAAAAATAATTGTACTATAAGATGGAGGAAAGTGGACATAAGTGAGGATAAGCTTGAGAGGTAGAACGGATACTTTTTCTAAATGATTATATGTAGACATTCAGGGAAAGAGCAGAATCAAGGGCCGTAACTCCTAATGGTCAGTGGTCAAAGTCTACAGTTGAATCTAGATGCCAATGGAAAGGACAGCCAAGGTAGGTCCTGAGCCAAATATTTTTGGTGCCCATTGAGAGTTTGGGGGCATTTCCTCCATGAGGCTGCTGGGATGTGTGGGACAGATGGTGCTCTCTCCATCTCTAGATGCTGAAGCCACTCCTGATCATGTGGCCCCACAGCTCCTGTTCCCTCAACCTGGGCCCAGCCTACTTCTCTATCCTGAGGCTAATTCTCTGGTCTCTCAATCTTCCTGTGCAGCCAAAGACCTCTTTCCAGTTTTAGGAGAGGTCTCTTACTCATTGCACATTCTTCCTAAGTTTCTTGCCTAAACACCTAGGTCCCCATTTCCTGGGCCTAATCTTGAGGCTTCTAAAACACAAACACTATAATTTTTTTTTTTTTATAAATTCATTCCTTTTTTGAATCTGTTGAATATTTCCCCTCTTGTTGAATGTGTTGCTGACTAAATGGAGGGAAGAATCTGAGGGTAGATGAAAATTGCAAAAGAGTACACACACACACACACACACGCACACACTGATGGATATTTCAAAATCATTATCCTGGGGCACCTGGGTGGCTCAGTCAGTTGAGCATCTGACTCTTGGTTTTGGCTCAGGTCATGATCTTGGGGTTGTGAGATCGAGCCCTATGTCAGCTCCGTGCTCAACTCAGAGTCTGCTTATCCTTCTCCCTCTGCTCCTCCCCCTGCTCTCTCTCTCAAATAAATAAATAAAATCTGTTTTTTAAAAAATCACTATCCTTCCATGCTTAGCCTTATTTAGTCTCAAATATCTCTCTTAGTAGTTACTAGCTCACTTTAAGCTTGTCCCTTGGCCTCTGTTGGTTTAATGTCCTCACACATTAAATTAGAATGAATAACCTTCAAATTCCTTTTAGATCCAAGCTAATTATAACTCTATTCTAGATTCTGGACAGAAACTTGTATTCATTTGCTGCTTACTATCTCCCAGGAGTTTTGGGAAAGTACAGTGGAAGGTAGTCAGTCTAAATTGTATCTCTCACTTAGATTCGAGGTTATTTGATGGGATGATCAGTCAAGCCTGCTAGGATTGTATTTGAATTAGTGCACTAGATATTTTCTAGAAAAGAAGTCATTCTAAGAGCCCAGACACAAAATCTTAGTTATCCTGAGCTATCCTCAGACTAGCAGGGGCCTGGTGGGAGATAGAATTGCCTTGTGGGAGCAGCTCATCTACCACTACTAAAGAGAAAAACTGAGATTAGAGGGAGAGAAAGACAGAAGGGAAGAAGGAGAAGGAGACAGGAGGAAGAGGAGGATGAGGAGGAAGGAGAAGGAGAAGAAGCAAGGCAAAAGAAAGAAAATACAAAATATATTTAATAAACTTATTCATACTACGTATACAATATATCATGAGAAACTCACAGAGAAATGTGAGGGGCTAGGGGATAATAAAATGGTAATATGATTGGATATCATGCAACAGAAGCTAGGGAACACAATTTACACTTCCAGTCCGTTATTCCAGAAACTAAAAATTTAAAAGGTTAAATAACTTTGCAATAGTTTATATAACTAGAAAAAGTAGAAAGGGTATTAATATATCCACTTAAAATATTTACTGAGCACTGACTATGGGATAGGAAGCATATTAGACACTGAGGATACAGGGGTGACAGATGACATGGCTGATCTCAAAGAACTTATATGAAATAGCAGTTAATAAACAAGTAAATATTAAGTATGTAGGTATATTAGATAATTAGAGGTAATACAGAAAAAAAAATGGAACAGGGTTAGAATAATAGAGAATGGAAGACAGCAGGGTAGGACAAACCATGTTATTTTCTATCATTGAAGTTCTCAATGTTAAATGGACTGATAAGGTTATTGAGCCAAAGTCTGAATAAATGTGACTGACAGCTGATATCCCAGTACCTGAGCATAACTTGTGTTTATTACATGTTTATGGTTCCAGAGACAATGTTATCTTTTTTTTTCAAAGCTAGACAATGTAACCTTTTGATTACAGCATTGCCTCAGTCATGGTCTATTCCACATAGCATGTAAAATAATTTAAGTTGTGGATAAGATCAGGAAAAAAATTCTCTTCTAAGTATTGAAATTTTTAAATCATACAATTCTTCTACCTACTTGAATTGAATTATACCACCAAACATAATATTGCAACTAGGGGCCATACGGTGAAAAAAAATTTAAGGACACATAATATCAGAGGTAATCTAGAAATCTGGAATAAGTGATTGAAAATCAGTTAAGAAACAGCTTACATTTGCTCTTTAATTATAGATTCCATTACTGATATTTCATTTTCCTTAACAGTAAAGGAATCTTTTCAAATGTTTTCTTTAAAATAGATAATTCTGGCTCTAGTTCTTCTTGAATTGATTAGAGACTCGTTTGAATTTGCTTTAACCTTGCAAGTCAAAATAACAATTGTGTTTTCATCCCCACCCCTCCCCCCAAAAAAGAAAAAGTATATTGCTAGATTTAGGGAACTGCTCATATAATTGTCTCTTTGAAAATTCCTTAAATAAAAAAGCACAAAATTTGAGATTTCCATTTCTACACAATGACCTCATGCTGAAATATTAGCAGGGAAATTGGCAGTTGCCAACCTCTAAAGTTTGGATGAGGTATTTTCTGTATCACTGCCATCCCCACATGCAAATCACCCCCTATCACCTTCAATCCTGGTAAGACAAACCATGAGATCCGAAGTATAAAATACGTAGGAATCATAGTTAACCATGTTAGGCTAAAGACTCTAATTTCCTGTAATAAACCTTCTAGTTCCCCCATGCCACTCTCTAGCTGCAAAATCTTGAATTTATCTTCTGTAGATCATTGTTTCTTCATCTTTAAAAATGCTGTTAGTTAATGTATTTTTAAAAATCTCTTTGGGGTGCTGGCTAGCTCAGTCAGAGTACGCGACTCTTGATCTCAGAACTGTGAGTTCGAGCCCCACGTTGGGTGTAGAGATTACTCAAAAATAAAATCTTAAAAAAAACTCTCTTTAAGCACTAGTAGTCAAGTATTTATACAAACTAAGATGTTTTGCTGGTTGGGATATATTTAAATACTTTCTGAGTCAGATAAACATGAATTTGGATCTTGATTCATCAACTTACTAGTTGGGTTATCTTTGTCTCATTTTTTTCTTTAAAAATGGCATTCCTTGAAGGATAAATGAGGCAACACATGGGAAATACTTTGCTCAATGCCCAGCACTTAACAAAAATTCAATGTTCTCTACTTTATCCATGCGTTATGCTTCATATTTTCCAAAGGATTTCTGATAGAATTTGACCATCACTGCACTCATCACATTGCTAACCAGGAGATGGTTTCTGCAGTTTTATTAGGAAAAAAGACAGGTAATCAGAGGTAGTGTTGGAAGAAAAGCCTGTACCTATATGACAGTATTTTTAAATTTAAAACCAACTTCCTCTGTGAATGAAATTACTCGCTCTACCAGTATTGTCTGGGTATTTGGAAATTTTCTGAAAATATTGTATTTGCTAGCATTTACTGTATAACAAACTGCTTGTAAAACTTGGTGGCCTAAAACAACAATCACTTTATCGAACCCACTGCTCTTTGGGTTGTCTGGGCAGTTTTTCTGGTCTGAGCAGGCTGGGCTAATCTCTTTTAGGCCCTCTAATATGTCTGTGTCTAACTGATGAGTCAGATGATGGCTGTGACATTTGGCAGTTGGCAGGCTGTTGATCAGGGCAGCCAAAGTATTTGGGGTGTCAGGGCCTTGCTCTCTCATAATCCAGCAGACTTGTTTGGGCTTCTTGACTTAGTGGTGATTGCATTCTCCCCAAAGCAGTGAGAAGGCAATCCCCAATGCATCTACAGAACATTCAGTTCTTATGTCACGTTCACTATTATTCCATTGACCAAAGCTAGTTAGATGATCAAGGCTAGAGTCAATGTGGGAAGGTAGTGCCTTTCTATTCTGAGCCATGAATAAAGGAAACAGGATGATTGCATTTATTTTGCAAAAAATGAACCATGAATGTACAATGCTGTGCTTATCAGAACTAGTCAATATCTTAACATTTCTTTACAAAGTCAAATAAGATAATTCGCTTAAAAGACTGAATAATTATGGCCATCTTACTATTTATTTTAAAAAATTCTATAGTGCTGACTCTTCACCAGTAACCCTGCCTTTTTTTCTCCCTTCATTCTTTCCTTTTCATACTTCGTAATACACAAATCAAATTAAAGTAGGGTGTTCTGGGTGAGAAGAAGAAAAGAATAGCAGCCAAATATATCTTTTGATATTTTCTTGGAATCCCAGACAATTTGGTATTGCACTGCTTTTTCTTGATTTATACCTTAAAAAGGTATAGGAATGTAAATTTTCAAACTGCTATTGGAAAGCTCAAATAGCAGTTTTGTTTTTGTCTTGTAAAACAGATATAAAGGGATACCCAGTGAAAAATACATTAACAATCTGAGAGCAAATATTTATGTTTTTCTAATTTATTGTCAACAGTTAAAATGAGAATACAGATAAGAAAAAAAATTGTGAGTCTCCATTATTCCAATAATGTGAGTAAAGACAGTTTTAATAATAGACTATAAGTCTGGCAATAATCACTTGGTGATTTTTCACCTCCTTTATATTCTCTTTCCCTCCCAACCTCCCAAATGCCCAACATCATAAATCAAGCAGGAAAACAATTATGGAGGAGATTTATATGCATTCCATGCTTACTGTGTTTCAGACATTCTGCTAATTGTGTAATAATATTATCCCATATACTTTTATTTGTAACATATTATTTGGGATGCCAAAAACTGCTACACAAACTACAATAAGAAATGGTTCATACTTGGTGTCATATGCCTATTACATTCTCAAACTCTTAGAAGTAAAATGTGTGGCTTAATGGCTTTTAGTGGTAATAGAGAATAATTATATAAAGAACCAGAATCAGATTATCATGCCTAATCTTACTTCTCAAAAGTCTAAAAAAAACATAAAATGATAGTAGATTTACAGATACTCCTTAATAACTTAATAATTTCTCAGTATCTCATTCATCAAAAATTCATTTAGCATATATGATATAATAGAAATTTCTAGACACTGGGACTAAGAGCAGTCAATGGTGTATAGAGGGCAGGGTGCTGAGACTTATCTGCCTCAGGTGCAGGCAGTTAGGGAGTGCATCGTCCACAGAGAATTTGAGAACAGTAATAAAGGCAACTAAAGTTGGTCTTCTTCTGTTATTACCACATATTGGCAATTGTTAACAAAGTCAGTAAGAAAATAGCCTACCCCCCAAAAAAATTATTTTGTGGGTGTAAATATTTTAAAACATTGCTGTTGATGCAAAAGTTGGGTGTCCATTCTTTCTGATGGCTGAGTTAATATTCCATTGTATATATGGACCACATCTTCTTCAACCATTCATCTGTTGAAGGGCATCTCAGCTCTTACCACAGTTTGGCTATTGTGAACATTGCTGCTATGAACATTGGGGTGTATATGCCCCTTCTTTTCACTACATCTCTATCTTTGGGGTAAATACCCAGTAGTACAATTGCTGGGTCATAGGATAACTCTATTTTTAATTTTTTGAGGAACCTCCACACTGTTTTCCAAAGTGGCTGTACCAACTTGCATTCCCACCAACAGTGTAAGAGGGTTCCCCTTTCTCCACAACCTCTCCAACATTTGTTGTTTCTTGCCTTGTCAATTTTAGCCATTCTAACCGGTGTAAGGTGGTGTCTCAATGTAGTTTTGATTTGTATTTCCCCGATGGCTAATGATGATGAACATTTTTTTCATGGGTCTGTTAGCCATTTGTATGTCTTCTTTGGAGAAGTGTCTGTTCATGTCTTCTGCCCATTTTTTGACTTGATTATTTGTTTTTGGGTGTTGAGTTTGAGAAGTTCTTTATAGATCTTGGATATCAGCCCTTTGTCTGTAGTGTCATTTGCAAAAATCTCCCATCCCCTGGGTTGCCTCTCTGTTTTGTTGACCATTTCCTTTGTTGTGCAGAAGATTTTTATCTTGATGAAGTCCCAAAAGTTCATTTTTGCTTTTGTTTCCCTTGCCTTTGGAGACGTGTCTTGAAAGAAGTTGCTGTGGCTGATGTTGAAGAGGTTACTGCCTATGTTCTCCACTAGGATTTTGATGGATTCCTGTCTCACATTGAGGTCTTTCATCCATTTTGAGTTTATGTTTGTGTATGGTGTAAGAGAATGGTCGAGTTTCATTCTTCTGTATATAGCTGTCCAGTTTTCCCAGCATCATTTATTGAAGAGACTTCTTTGCATTGCATATTTTTTCCTGTTTTGTCGAAGATTATTTGACCATAGAGTTGAGGATCCTTATCTGGGCTCTCTATTCTGTTCCATTGGCCTATATGTCTGTTTTTGTGCCAGTACCATACTGTCTTGGTGATCACAGCTTTGTAATATAGCTTGAAATCAGGCAACGGGATGCCCCAGCTTTTTTTTTCTTTTTCAACATTTCCTTGGTGATTCAGGGTCTTTTCTGGTTCCATACAAATTT
>NC_138373.1:134197896-134220613 GCF_054177405.1 Leptonychotes weddellii | reverse complement strand
ATGAGCATGGAATGTTTTTCCATCTTTTTGTGTCTTCTTCAATTTCTTTCATGAGTGTTCTGTAGTTCCTAGAGTATAGATCCTTTACCTCTTTGGTTAGGTTTATTCCGAGGTATCTTATGGTTTTTGGTGCTATTGTAAATGGAATCATTTCTCTAATTTCTCTTTCTACAGTTGCACTCTTAGTGTGTAAGAAAGGAACTGATTTCTGTGCATTGATATTGTATCCTGCCACATTACTGAATTGCTGTATGAGTTCTAGTAATTTGGGGGTGGAGTCTTTTGGATTTTCCACATAAAGTATCATGTCATCTGAGAAGAGAGAGAGTTTGACTTCTTCTTTGCCAATTTGAATACCTTTTATTTCTTTTTGTTGTCTTATTGCTGTTGCTAGGACTTCTAGTATTATGTTGAACAATAGTGGCCATCAGAAAGGATGAATACCCAACTTTTGCATCAACATGGATGGGACTGGAGGAGATTATGCTAAGTGAAATAAGTCAAGCAGAGAAAGTCAGTTATCATATGGTTTCACTTATTTGTAGAACATAAGGAATAGCATGGAGGACATTAGGAGAAGGAAGGGAAAAATGAAGGGGGGAATCAGAAGGGGAGATGAACCATGGGAGACTATGGACTCCTGGAAACAAACTGAGGGTTTCAGTGGGGAGAGGGGTGGGGGATGGGTTAGCCCAGTGATGGGTATTAAGGAGGGGCATGTATTGCATGGAGCACTGGGGTGTTATATGCAAACAATGAATCATGGAACACTACATCAAAAACTAATGTTGTACTATATGGTGACTAACATAACATAGTAAAAATAATAATTTTGTTGGCCTCATATCCCATTACATAAATATACTACCATTTATTTAATCAATCCCCCATTTAAAAAAAAATAAAGCATTGCTGTCACTACTGTTGATTATAATAAAATTGTAAGACCCTGGTAACTCAAGTTGTTTCTTTGTCTTTATAATGTGGTACCTTTGTTTACTTAGAAACAACAGCTTGAATGAAGGAATGTATACTACCACAAGGGTTAGAGACACAAATGGGTAACTAACTGTATAACTTGCAGTTTTCCAAATTAACTTTAATGTAGATTAGAGTGTCAAAGAATGAGCAATAAAAATGTGCTAATTTGAAGCACTTGTATGTGTGTGTATATAATTTTAATATATAATATATAATTTTAAATACATAATATATAAATTTTTATGTGTGCTAATTTATTTATTAATAAATATAGCATGATTTATATGTTGTAATGTGCTAGTTTGAAGCATATGTATATTTCACAGTTTTGTTTTGTTTTAATTTTTTATTATGTTAATCACCATACATTATTACATCATTAGTTTTTGATGTAGTGTTCCATGATTCATTGTTTGTGCATAACACCCAGTGCTCCATGCAGAACGTGCCCTCTTTAATACCGATCACCAGGCTAACCCATCCTCCCACCCCCCTCCCCTCTAGAACCCTCAGTTTGTTTTTCAGAGTCCATCGTCTCTCATGGTTCGTCTCCCCCTCTGATTTCCCCCCCTTCGTTCTTCCCTTCCTGCTATCTTCTTCTTTTTTTTTTTTTTCTTAACATATATTGCATTATTTGTTTCAGAGGTTCACAGATCTGTGATTCAACAGTCTTGCACAATTCACAGTGCTATTTCACAGTTTTATATACATATATATGCTTCAAATTGGAATCTGAAGTAGAGGTGGATGGCAGTCTTGCAGGATTGAGCCCTTAACCTGTGGAATCTGATGCTATCTCTAGGTCGATAGTGTCAGAAATTTACTTAAATTGTAGGACACTCAACTGATGTTGTAGAGAATTGCTCGGTATAGGGATAAAACCCACATGTTTGGTGTTGGAAGTGTTGTGAGTGTAGTAGTGGCCTGAGAGTAAGAAGGAGACACAGGAGGAGTGTTTTTTCCCATACAGAGGCCATCTTGGAAATAGTTTCACTCTTCTTGCTATTATTTTCCAGCATACTGGAAAGACGAAGAGGCAAGTTTTTCAGACTAGAATTATATATCTTAACTGTGTAATAGCATTTTCATTTCTGTGTTATCATTAATACTCTCTTTATTTCTATGTAATAAAATACATGGATGCAGATAAAAAACACTGGGAATAATTGTTAATTTGGAAATACTACTTCACAGAAATTTGTGTATGCCTATGGTTTGCACATGTGTATGTATGTTTTCTCTTTTATTTTTTTTAATTTTTTAAAGATTTTATTTATTTTAGAGAGAGAAAGCGAGCATAAGTTGGGAGGGAGGGGGAGAGGGAGAAGGAGAAGCAGACTCCCCACTGAGCAGGGAGTCCTACGCAGGGCTCATCCCAGGATGCTGAGATCATAACCTGAGCCAAAGGCAGATGCTTAACCGACTGAGCTACCCAGGTGCCCCATATGTTTTCTCTTTTATTTATTTTATTTTATTTAAATTCAATTAATTAACATATTGTGTATTATCAGTTTCAGAGGTAGAGTTCAGTGATTCATCAGTTGCATATAACACCCAATGATCATTACATCCTGTGCCCTCCTTAATGCCCATCATCCAGCTACCCCATCCAACCACCTCCCTCCCCTCCAGGAACCTTCAGTTTGTTCCCTATGGTTAAAAGTCTCTTATGGTTTGTCTCCCTCCCTGATTTTGTCTTATTTTATTTTTCCTTCGCTTCTGCTGTGGTCCTCTGTTTTGTTTCTTAAATTCCACATACGAGTGAAATTATATGATATTTGTCTTTCTCTGACTGACTTGCTTCACTTAGCATAATACCTTCCAGTTCCATCCACATTGTTGCAAATGGTAAAATTTCTTTTTTTTTTTGATGGCTGAGTAATATTCCATTGTATGTATACACCACATCTTCTTTATCCATTCATCTGTCAATGGACATCTGGGCTCTTTCCATAGTTTGGCTATTGTGGACATTGCTGCTATAAACACTGGGGTGCAGGTGTCCCTTTGGATCAGTTTCATATAACACCCAGTGCCCATCACATCATGTGCCCTTCTTAATGCCCATCACCCAGTTACCCGATCCCCCCACCCAGAAACCTTCAGTTTGTTTCCTGTAGTTAAGAGCCTTTCATGGTTTGTCTCCCTCTCTGATGACTTCCCATTCTGTTTTCCCTCCCTTCCCCTACAGTCCTCTGTACTATTTCTTATATTTCACATATGAGTGAAACCATATGATAATTGTCTTTCTCTGATTGACTTATTTCCCTCAGCATAATACCCTCCAGTTCCATCCACATCAGTATAAATGGTAAATATTCATCCTTTCTGATGACTGCATAATATTCCATACACACACACACACACACATACCACATCTTTATCCATTCAACTGTTGATGAACATCTCCGCTATTTCCACAGTTTGGCTATGTGAACATTGCTGCTATGAACATTGGGGTGCAGGTGCCCCTTTAGATCACTACATTTGTATCTTTGGGGTAAATACATAGTAGTGCAATTGCTAGGTTGTAGGGTAGCTCTATTTTTAACTTCCTGAGGAACCTCCATACTGTTTTCCAGAGTGGCTGCACCAGCTTACATTTCCACCAACAGTGTAGGAGGGTTCCCCTTTCTCTGCATCCCCGCCAACATCTGTTGTTTCCTGACTTGTTAATTTTAGCCATTTTAACTGGTGTGAGGTGGTATCTCATTGCGGTTTTGATTTGTATTTCCCTGGTGCCGAGTGATGTGGATCATTTTTTCATGTGTCTGTTGGCCATTTGTAAATCTTCTTTGGAGAAATGTCTGTTTTCTCTTTTAAATAAACGTTTAAGGCTGTGTACCAATCATCAACATGACCACAATGCCAGAAGATACCCTAAGAGGGAAAATATAAACACTTTTATTTAAATAAATGGGCAGCAATATAATCTGTGAATTCTAAATTAAAGTTTGCAAGTTTTAAGTAATTACATTCCTAACCTTTTATGAAATGATGAGTAAAATAAATGCTAGAATTTTATTGCTTTTTCTAAATGGTGTTTTTAACCAATATCATGTTTTTTAAAGAAAATACTCTTATATCATACATATTCAGTAAAAAGACGAAGTCTTTGTGATATTGTGAAAACTTATAAACCTGACAGAATTAGATCCTTAAATATGAGAGATTAAAAATCTCTCAAAGATTAGAACATAATAGGTTGCAGAAATAAGTAACATCTGGGACTGTTTTCTTGATTTTTCTTCTACCTCCTAAAAATATTTGTTCAATAGAATAGCCAGATACAAATGACATATATAAAATCAGAGCTATTTGTCACAGATATATATATATATATATTTTTTTTTTATTTGATCAATTTAAGGATAAAATCCCATAGGATAGAATCTACCCTATCTATAGCCTATAGCATAAAGGATAATAAAGCAATACTAATTAGGCAATATCATAATATTTTAATATATCCCCTCTTTAGGCAATTTATGTTATTTGAGAACTCAAGGATTCCAAGGAGCAAAGTTTAGAATTCATAGGACATAAAGAAAAATATTGGAGTATTCAAGACTCTAGACAGTAGGGAAGAATCTGTGTTTTTAATAAAAATCTAAATATGCCACTTATGAAATCTGTTTTCTGTAACAAATAAGAACTAGATTTACAATAATATTAGAATTATATATACAAATTCAGCTTAATTTCAGTGTAAAAATATGGAGAGATCAAGTAATTTGTGTCACTTTGCATAGTAATTTTAATATCTAATTTTAAATGTATTCATTTTGCTGATAATTTTTTTCTTTGTATATAACCTTTTTTAAAAAGACACTAGGAATATCTTGGTTCTGCTTTATAAACATACCAAGAAAGGGCTTGATCTCTTTAAATTTCTAGTGGCAAAGTTAATTGTATTTTATGGGGGCACAAGCTACTAAGCTTGAAATAGCGGTTATAAAGGATCCCTTGAGAAGTAAACATTTTTTTTTTTTTTGGAGATGGGAATGTATCAATATTGATCTCTTTTTTCTCTTCTAAGTATTGAAGGATCTGTCTAAATACTTCCATGGCAAATCTCTCTAAAAAATTATAAGATGTAAATATTCTCTTCATTAATTTTCAGTGAGAAATGAACACTTGAGGTAAACTATTTTTCAAGAGGAAGGATGCTAATACAAATCTTGGTAAAAACAGAATTTGCCAACAGCATTTTGTTTCTTGCCACATACGATTTAAAGACATCTTAATCAGATTATTCAGAGTTCATGTTAAAACTTGATAGTTTTGTGAGAGTGTATTCTAATATTATGGTGTCAATTTTAGGTTGTTATTAACATAGGTTCTCATCTATTTGTCGCTGTTTTCTGTTGTTGTTATAAACAGTATTTATCCTTTCTCACACTTCCTGATTCTTTTCATTGGTAGAGTGTGTTGTTTGTTTTTAGTTGTAAGGAATAGTGAAGTCAATAACAGTCCAAGAATTTAGTATTATTCAGACTTGATTTAATCTCTTCTTATATAACCTACACATTATGGGAGAGTCCAGTCAAAGAAGATGGGTCATTCTTCAATATCTGCTCTTTCCTGATGGCTTTCCTGATGGTCAAAACCATCTGTGGCCACTCTGGTGGAGCTTCATGGACTGGGAATGTTGTTCACATTTTTTTACTGAGGTCCTGGGGGCACTATTCTCTCAGGTAGGTTATTGAGATTCTCTCTCTCTCTCTGTCTCAGTTAATGAGATAAAGCATTAAATGAAAATGTCATATAATATGAAATATTTTACAAAGAGAAATTGGGAGTTCTGGTTTACCAGCTTTTGACTTTGTCTATGAACTTTGGTTTCTTTATTTGTGAATGTAGATTATGTGAAAGGCTACAGTCATTTTATCTTAAATAATGGATTAGATGGGGAGCAAGCCCCTCCCCCTGCCACCTCTCCTCTCAGAATCTAAAAGTTGCTAAAAGAGAAAGACAAATGAGTCCTTGTCTGGCAGTAGAAATTGGATCTCCTCTCAGGGCAACTCGAGCTCCAACTTGTTGCTTTATCATGTTGCTGAGATGGGCGCCCCATGAATAATAAAAGCTACTGTGCTTTGAGTTATTATTGTGTGCTAGGCTCTATGCTAAGCACCCTTTATGGTTTCATTGAATTCTCACAGCAAATTATTCACATTTTCAGAAAAGGAGATTTATGTATCTAACAGTTTTTAAAAATGGATATGTCTAATACAGAAGGTCGTGACAACTGAATTAAAGTGCTTTTGTGCCCTTTTCTGTTTCAGGATAATCCATTTGGATTATCAGTACTACTTATCACAATACTACTTAGGAATACTACTTAGGGTACAATTCATCTTCACCACTGTGATTAGGTTTTTTTTTTCTTCAGATTCTGTCTCTGTATCTAGAGCATATGCAGATTATTAATTGTGTTAGTTAGAATGGGCTATATTATACTCCAGTAACAAGAAACTCAAGATCACAGTGACTTAAAGCAACAGGGATTTATTGCTGTTCATGCTGCATGTCCTTCTCTGGTCAGCTAGGGATTCTGCTTCACAATATCCAGACTCTCACGACCAAGGTTACTTTTCTGGTTAATCAATATAACATCATCATTTTTCATGTGATAACATTTTATGTCATCTGTTATATAGATATGCCCTAACTTTTTTTTTAACAAATCCCCAATTATTTCATCTAGGGTGGTTTTTCCATTTTAGTGAGCTGATATTTCTACCCTTATGACAAGTGGTATTCTCTACTAGCTAAGAGCACAGTCCCCAGGGACCAGAACCTTTGGGTTCGCAGCCTTGTGTGCCAATAGCTATGTGAGCCATTTAGGTAAGCTGCTTGAACTTCCTGTGCCTCACTTCATCTGTGAAATATAATTGTACATGTCTCATAGGATTGCTGTGTGAATTTATTGAGGTTGAACATAAAGTATATAGACCGTGGCTGACTCATGGTAGGCACCATATATGTTAGCTAATAATTTATGATTAAGAAGTAATACTACTTAGGAATAGAATTTCTGAGTGAAAGATTATTATAAATATTAGGGCTTTAAATGTATAAAACAAAATTAGATTTTTTTAAATTTAGAACCTTAAAATATAATAAAGGATTCCCTGAGAAGACCTAAAGCTACTCTATGGGGCAGATTATATGCAGTTTACTAATAAAGTATAGGGAACCGACATAACCTGAAGCTACATGTGGATAGATCAGAGTCTTTTCAATACTATTTTCTTCCTAAATAGCCCTGGATCTGCAATCTTTTATCAACTTCCCCTTATATTCTGGCCTATGTCCCATACTGAACCATAGGAATATCTGATCTTTGTTAAAAGCTTACTTCTGAATCTCAGCCTCATCCTGATAGGGCAGGTCCACCCATCAGCTCTACCTTCAGACCTTTATAATTTCACTGTATGAAGCTGAGAAAGATACAATTCAATTTAACAATCATTGCTGATACATGCAGGTCTCAGTTCCCTGTTCCTGTGCAGTAGCTTTGTCTCAGTCTCCTGTTCTTTCTGTTCCAAGGTTTTCATTTTTTTTTTTTTAAGTAAGCTCTATACCCAACATGGGGCTTGAACTCATGACCTCAAGATCAAGAGTCAAATGCTCTACCTACTGAGCCAGCCAGGCACCCCAATTGTTCCAAGGCTTTCAGAAGCATATTCTTCCAAGACATTTGATATCTCCCATTAACATTTACATTTCATATCATAAGGGTATACCATTTATCTGCTTTTTTTTTAACAGAAGGCAGTGTAGTTTCCAAAATGAAATGTATCATTATAGTGCATTCTATATGTTGCTAAGATTATCACTGTACTTACTATTTGACTTGTTTTGTTTTTCCTAAAGTTTAAAAGCCTTATGTTATTTCCTGTAACTCCATGTACTTAATGTGTTTTCTTTTCGCTGAAAGAATATGCACATTGCAGGAAAGCAAATAGTAAAATTTGCATCTAAATTTCCTAAAGAAGTGGATAAGTTGACTACTATAGTCTTATAATACGTGTGGCCACACATCAATGTAATCTGAGAGACCAGCAATCCTCACACTGATGGATGGAAAGACTTAGATACCGTTGACTTAAAAGCTCAAAGTCCATTGAAAAGACAGAGCCTAGATTTAGCTCTTTGTTCCCTGACACATCTGACTAGCATTTGGTTAATGTCAGTGTCTTGCTAATACATTTAGTACAATCTCTTCCTCAGCATGATTAACTATAATAGGGCTGCTGCTGAAAAGGTGTGCTTAATGTATTGTAAAGGGTCACAGATGGGGAGTATTAAGTCCAAGATGCCCAGCTAGCTAGACTATGAAAAATATAATCCATATTTAATATCCTTTCCCATTAGCAGTAACAGTCATATATAAGCAATTTCAGTTAAAAACTAATCTAGAGCAGCAACAAAGTTAGATGGCATCCCTACTGACAAAAGGTAGGGCTCTATTAGTCCCGCCCACTACTGGCTGTTCACCAGTGTTGGTAGAGATTAATGAGTCTTATGATAACAGGGTCACTAATGCAGATATTTGGTATAAGGTTACTCAAGAAAAACAAAATAATAAGAGGGCCAAGTTTATTCAACACCTCTAGCCCAGTTCTTTTGAAAAACATGATTTAAAAATCATCTACCTTAATGTGCACTCATGTGGTCATTTCTTTTTCTTCTATTTCCAACATTATGTTTATAGGGCAATTTATTTCTTCAGTATAAATTCAACCTCTTTCAAAAAATGGCTTTTTCTGGATCATCTGATTTTGTTTAATGGAATTAATTAAATTTACTTTATTCCACCCGACAGACTTTCTTCTTTTGGTAGTATACTATAAAAATGACATAATGCATTTACTAATTTGCAACCAGGACAAGTAACATGAACCCACAGTCTACAGCCGTGAAAGATATGATTATACCTTAAAGAAAACATAACATGAATAAGTTATATTGAAACCATCAAGGTGCCTACAACAGTAAGGTACCCGTGCTTGACTATCCTGTCACTTCAGGTTTAGTAGGAATTTTCCATATATGTTGGAGACTTTGTGCTCACAGCCTCTGACAGTTCTCCAGCCATCTTCCATGGGATATTATTAACCTAGTGTACCTTCATAACTGGTATTTATTCAT
Source organism: Leptonychotes weddellii (assembly GCF_054177405.1). NCBI lineage: Eukaryota > Metazoa > Chordata > Mammalia > Carnivora > Phocidae > Leptonychotes > Leptonychotes weddellii. The sequence goes on along the minus strand of NC_138373.1, from coordinate 134,211,475 downwards.
TCAGTCAGTATTTATTAATCACTGTACCAATGTGTTAAGAGTTAGAGACAATTGTAAACAAAATGAGACATCAACTCTAATCTTGTAACTCTAACCTTAGTAGGCTGGTAGGGAGACAAGCTATTCAACAAATACAAATACAAAAGTATATTTAAATTGTCATGAGTTTTGTAAGAATACTTCATATAAATATCTGATCAGGACCTTATGTTATAAAGCCAGCAATGTGCTGGTTTAAATTGGGTGGAATGGAGAAAGTCTTCTAGAAGGAGTACACAAATGTGGGGCAGTAAGAGTGAGTAAGTGTTAACCAGAGTTGGGGAAATGTTCCAGACACAAGGAAGGGCACATAAGTTTTTGGGTGGTAACAAACTTGGTGCCATCAGGAAACTGAAAGGTGGTCTGAGTTAAAAAAAAAAAAAATTTTGCCTTTTGCATGGTTAATCTTGGAGCACAAATTATAAACAGGTGGTAAAGGATAAGTGCACACATTCTGAATTCAACTTGTTCTGGGTTAACACAGAAGTCTTATTTCAGAGTTTTCGCTGGATTTGTGTCCAAGACAGGCTCTTCTCAGACCCAGGTCTTGGAAAGAACAGTGTCCATTCTCCCCATCACAGTCTGCATCCGAATGGACTGGTTCTACCTGCAATTGCCTCACATGGAGCTGTTTGCTGCTTTACCATGAATCTCTTGCCCATAATTGCTTCAGGTACCCTCTCTGTGCCAGTCAAGTTTGACTAACCACTGGATTTCTGTCTTCTTACTCCAAAAGAATGGAAGAGATTCTCAAGTCCTTTTCTTCATCATCTTCCACAGACATTTCTTGCTTGTTCAGCCCCTCTTCACCTCTGGAAATAAACAATTGCTAAACTTCTTGACTTGTTAGTCCTTATCTCTTATCAATCAAATATCTTATATCCTTATAACCAGTTTGCAAAAATTACAGTTAAGACAGGTAAGGTTTTGGGGCACCTGGGTGGCTCAGTCGTTAAGCATCTGCCTTCGGCTCAGGTCATGATCCCAGGGTCATGGGATTGAGCCCCGCGTCGGGCTCCCTGCTCAGCGGGAAGCCTGCTTCTTCCTCTCCCACTCCCCCTGCTTGTGTTCCCTCTCTTGCTGTCTCTCTCTCTGTCAAATAAATAAATAAAATCTTTAAAAAAAAAAAAGACAGGTAAGGTTTTTTTTTTTCTTAATAGCATCTCTTATTGTCCATGTATCATATAAAACACATTAAGATATAGTGCAGAATGAAGCAGACTAGAGTTTAGAGTCAAGTAGTCAAATAAATAAATAAATATACAAACTGTAATTACAAAATATATATATATATATAATTTAATATATAATATATAATGGTCATGACTGGATACATAGTGGGTGTGGCTATGAATTAACTTCTCTGCTCTGGCAGGTCAGCAGGACAGGACCAGGGCCTGTAGAGCTTATTGTTTGAGGACTCAAATCAGGCCAGGGTGTGCACTGAATTCCCTGGTCAAGTGAGGCCACTGGTTTTGCTCTCCAGACAGAGAAAGCCATGGGCTGTGCTCTCTGTTCAAGTGCCACTGTATATAGGGTTGTTGAATGATCTATGGAGCTTCCTGTATGCTCTGGTTAGCTTCCTTGATTGGCCAGGCTGAAGGATATTTTCAGCAATAAGCAGGGCTACAAAGATACCCTGCCTGAGGCCCAGTGGGAAAAATAACTCTAAAGAGCTTATAGAGCTCTTTATTTGTTGTCTTAACTAATCTGCACCCCAAGTTCCCTGACCAAACAGGCCACTGGCTTTGCTCTGCAAACTGCCAGCTCTTCAGGCCTACCTTTCATTTTGAGCACACAGCTTCCACGGATTATCACCAGCTCTTCTGGTCCAATGGGGCCAGAAGAGACTGTCCACAGCAAGCAGGGCTATGTTTTAGCTCCGTTGCCTGTGTAGAAGGGGAAGGGGATACTCTGGACTATCTCAAATTCCTAAACAGGCTCTCTGGTTGGGAGGCACCCAGAGCTACCCTCAGTCTTGGCTATTAATTAGCTCCTGCGTGTGTAGCAAGGGAATGCTCCAAGCTCAGTATTGGCTTTGCTGTGGAGGGGGGAGTTCAGCTCTGCCTGTCCACCTCTGAGCTCAAGGCACTGCTGAGCCACACAGCTTTCAGGAGTTGTCACCAGTCCTTCTGGTCAGATGCATCTGGAAGACATTCTCCATAGGTGGTAAGGCTGTTATTCAGCTCCTTGCCTGACTGGGGGCAAACTAGAGCTAACAAAACTCCTCATTCCAGGATCTGAATCAGGCATATCTGCACCCCACCAAGTTCTCTGGTCAGAATACATCTCAACTTGGTTCTGCAGATGAGCATAACCACTGGTTGGGATTACTACTTGGGAACTGCAGGTATGAATTCAGTCTGCCAAGATCCATGTGTGTTCATTATTGCAAGCTCCTCCACATTGCTTATCACAGTCAGATTCCCAGTGCCTGGGCCTCATAGATCCCCCCTGCAGTCCCCATGGTGGGAGATCAGTGTAGCAGCTATAACAGAGTAACCCCCAATGCTGGTGGAGGGCTCATTGTCCCATGGGGTTCTCTTTTCCCACTGGAGGAACCAGAGGCCCAAGAGACACCTCTCTGCATGGTCCTGCACTGGCCCAGGGGAGGGTCAATGCAGTCAATGTGTAGTCACTTTTCCTACCCTTCAATACAGTCTCTCTTGGGCTCTGAGGTGCAGGGAGGTGTTTCAACCTCAACCCCCTATTCTAGGATTCTCTCAGTGGTGCCTTGTTCTTGAACAAGTTGTTAGTCATTCTTCTTGTGTGGAGAAATGAAGTCAGAAATAACCTATGTAGCTGTCTGATGTCACTCCAAGGCTGGTTTTTAATCCAGCTCTATTCAATTCAATAGGAAGAGATTCTGAATGTCTTAGTGTTAAGATTGAATAAGCAGGAAGATGATACAGACAAGAAAACAAAGACAATATTCATACTTCAACATCTATGAGTAAATCCTAAATGAAATGAGATTCTGGATGATAATCAAAGGCAAGAATTATGTCTTCTATGTCCTTTTAGATTGGAACTGAGAAGGACCCACAGGTGCATACTGGCTGCCTGATTCAGGTGGCAGAAGTGGCTTATTGAGGAAGAGAGATAAAAGTCATCTAAAGATCTGGTAGAAAATGTGGGAAACACATATTTTAGGCTTTGCACATGACAGGACTTAGGTGATAAAAATGGTCCTTTCTCTCTTTTATTCTCTAATCATTATATTCTATTACCTCTTTCACATCTTTCTGGAAACTCTTTATAAATAATAAAATATAAAACCAACACAATAACAAGGATAAATAGAAAATGCTACATGCTGAGTAAATAATTTTGTAATCTTGTGAGATTGCACCAATGTACAGAGCAACCAATCTACTTATATATTTGTTAGGTCTGTTTTGGTCATGCTCGGTGTCATGCTAAGGACAGTGAAGCATAGGAAAAAAAGAGATATTGAATGATTCATTCATTCAATCTATATTTATTCAGCATCAAGTATGCACAAGGCACTGTGCGAGATTCTGCAAATAGAGGAATAAACAAGGTAAAAGGATTCCTTGCCCTCATGTAGCTTATATTCTCCAGGTACAGATATGCAGCATACAACTCATTATACAGATAATCAGTTATAATTCTGGTATATCTCTGAAGGAGAATTACAGGATGCTAAAGAATATCCAGAAGGAGAATGTGACCAAGAATGTGTGTGTGTGTGTGTGTACACAGGTGTATGTGCATGAGTGCGTTCATGAGTGTGCTTTGGGGCAAAGGAGCAGATTGGAAAGGATCCCCCAAGGAGATGATATTTTGAGTCAAGACTACAATGAGTAGAACTTAACTAAGAAGGAGAGTAGCTGGTGAGCAGACCCTACGGTTGTATGAGGTCTCTGTGGATCAAACTCAGAAGGCAAGGTCATCAAGGCATGAAGTCAGGCCACAAAGTTTGGCATGGGCTAGATAATGCAGAGCCTGATAATGATTTGGGTGATTTTTTTTTTTTTGTCACTAATATATGGAAAGATGTTGATGGGTAACCTGGAATGATCAATGACTTTGAAAGATCACTCTGCCTGTAAGATAGATCATGGAAAAGGCAGGATCAAAATGGAGTACAGGAGGACCAGTTGGGAGTCTGTATTGGTATATCATAAAGCAATATTGGTAGCTCGGATGAGAGTGACAGAGTGGATATGGAGAGAATAGACAGATTTGGAAAATATTCTAGGAACTAACATTGGCACAGTTTAATAATGGACAATATAAATAGCGAGAAGCGGGAGTGTCAAAATTTTCTTGTCTCTCATTTTGGAATTTACAATTTTGAAGAAAAACAAGAATTGACTGATATTTCTTTAAGATTTCTGAATCTCTGACATAGAAATTTGTCTCTTCATTTTGATGGTTGTGAAGATGCTCTTTAGTAAAATTAGATAGACATACTCCCTGGTAGATAGGGTTCTGATCTTTCTAAGGATTACATCAGATTCTTTTCTTTAAGTGGGTTGGGGAATGTGTGATGGTTCCTTACAGAAAAAAAAAATTGGAGAAGCAGTGGTTGGGTGGCAGTGATAGAGTGTGTTAATAGAGCCTAAACACTTGTCAGTTGGCAGTGACCTATACTGTGGAAACGTGCTACCATTTCTGACAGTTTCATTAGGTAAGTCAAGTTCAGGGTTGTCAAGATTGCTAAGCTCCCTTCTTCTCTGGTTTAAAAACTGGTCTGAAAGTCTGCCTTGGTACACGTGCAGGAAGGAGCCTGGGATTGCTATCCTTAGACAGGTCTGCTTACAAAGTTGTCCCTTAGCTGGTGTCAGGAACTTGACTGGCAAATAGTTCCCTACACCGATACAGAACTTTTCCTAGATGGTAAAAGTGGCTCATGGTGCCTAAACTGTTTATATAAATAATATCGTTTATGCTGAACACCTGCTTTTCTTTTTGGAGTCTGAAATTTTGGTACATGCTATGCAGAGGGTACCCACGTTGCCAGCCCCTAATAAAATCCCTGGCACTGAGTCTCTAACAAGCTTCCCTGGTAGCTAACACTTCACACATGTTGTTAACAACTCAGTCTGAGGGAATTAAGCACATTCTGTCTGACTCCACTGAGAGACAATTCTTGGTAGCTTGTGTCTAATGTTTCCTTTGAACTTTGCCCCATGTGCCTTTTCCCTTTGCTGATTTTGCTTTGTATCTTTTCACTATAATAAATTGTGGCCATGAGCATGACCATAGGCTGAGTCCTATGAGTCCTTATGAGGAATCATCAAAACTGGGGTGGTCATGGGGACCTCTGACACAGAAAAATCACTGGAGAATATTATCTTGCTGTTACTTGCTATTAAGTTACTCCTATAAGCAGACATTGAGCATGGATTATCAATATAATAATTCATGAGAGTAATGATCTTATCATGTAATTTTGGTGGAGATTATTTAGGACAATCTCAAATATGAAAGAATCCCCTTAATATATCTCAAATTCGCCAGATTCACCTAAAGAAGATACAAGTATGATTAGACATCATAATTTTGCATGTGAACATCTTCGGTAAAATGAAACTATCACTAACTTAAGTCCTTTGGACCCTGTTTTCATAAGGTTTCTTTATTACTCACATTCATGTGCTCGATGTTATTTTCAGACCACAAAGCTTTTCCACAAGCAGGCTCTAGTATGGAAAATGTTTTATGTACAAGGCTGAAATATCTCATTGAAACGATGGGGAAATGAACAAGATATAGGAAACGTCTGTGAGCTGCTTCGTGCTAAAAGCCTCTGTGCCACAAAAGATGGAATGGCACCTGTAATATTATCAACCATAAGTGACCCCTGGATTTGAATTGTGATTATGGAAATGGCAATGTTCTTTCATTTAGGTAATTACTAAACCTCTTAGAGCACCTTATGTGTGCAGGGTCCAAGATTCTTATTACCTTTTGAAGCCTTTATTACCCTGCATAAATTTAGCACTCACTCTTAAATGCTCTGCTTTATCAAATTCTCATAAAATATCAATAACATGCCCTGAAGAATTTTCTACTTTTTTTTTTTCTTTTTCCTCTGGAGCTATCCCAGAGTTCTTTAATTTCTGGTTATTATTTTTATGTTGAAACATGATAGTCTACCTGTTAAGTGTCTTCCTTACCCTACCCTATGATTGGATTGGATTGACTCTGTGTATGTGTGTGTATGTGTGTGTGTGAGTGTATGTGTGTGTTTCTACTAAGATGTCCTTGGGTAAGGATAAAAACTAATTGTGAATTACTCCAAACTTTGCCTCATATAATCTTTTTTAACTCATTCTTAAGTTCACTTATGATATGAAAATAGAAACTAAATATTGACCAAGGGTTTATTACTCTCCTGGTACCATTCTAAATCTATTAAACTTACCAACTCATTTAACCTCACAGTAGCTTATGAGATAGGTGCTGTTATTATCTTCATTGTGTTAATGGGGAAACAAGACACAGAGGTGTTAAAGCCACTTGCTCAGGGTGACACAGCTACTCAGGGGCAGAGACAGGGGACAGTCTGGTTCTCAGAGCGTGAGCTCTTCATCTTTGCCATTCACACTGCCTTTGAACATCCTCGTGTTTTTCATTTTCACCACCTCAGCTAGGAGTCTGGCTGCTTCTAACCACATTCTGTTCATCTCCACAGTTCTATGTCTGTCTACGTTTTTGCCCTTGATACAGCTTGCCCTGTGCGTCCTCATTCCGTGATGCTCTTCACTCATGCTCTCTCTTCCAGAAAAGCTTTTCACAGTCTGATGGGCAGCCTGGGAAACACTGCACAGGCAGCACAGGAACAATCTTTGTCCATGGGGCTCAGGCTGTGAACAAAGTGTAAAAGATAACTTCTGATTCCATGGCTTCCAATGAGTTAGCCTCTCTTGCCCTAGTGTAAAGAAGGGGACCTACACCCCCAATCCAGATTTCTAACATCAACCAATATAATTCTAGAAGACAACAATTCCGACAAAACGGGACCCAGCATTGCTTGCCTAGTGTTAAATCTATATTCAGACTCTAGGTCATGTCAGACAGTTTTAAATACAAGTCGTCAATTTTGAGTGGAAGGATTTAGAACATTTTCCCTTCCAGTGAAATCACATAATCCTCATTAAAATGTTATCTTATGGTTCAAATGATTAGCAAGTACTACATTCTCTGAATCCAAGAAGCCTGAAATTTTGTAGATGAATAAAATTCCACCAAGTACGACATGTTTTGTTAACAGAAATCTTCCCAGCTTATCAGTATAGGATCCTATTATTCTTTTAGGCTTCTGTTACTTCTCAGTCATTTCATACATATTCTTTCCCAGCCTCCAGTATTCCATCTCAGGAATAAAAGGTATTTCAAAGCAAATTGAAAAGTGCTTATTATACAGTACCATCAATTTCCTCATTCTCTCCCTATAAATCTATAATGTGAACCTGATGGCAAATCTTCTTTAGGTTTTTCAAGCATAAATTTCAGGCATTGTAAATGACAGCTATTTTGAAACTTTTTGTCCTCTCTTCTGAGCAAGTTTTTAAGTTTATTTTCTAAAATGTTAATACTAAAAATACATTAAAGAAAGCCTGACAGAAAGAAACAAATTTAAGCTAATGATAAAACCCACCAACCCTAAACATTCTTCAGATAAATTAACTTTTTTAATGAGGTCCAGATTTTGACCGTTTCTCAGTTGTTGCTTATATATGGATTCTTTTGAAAATATTAAGAAAAAAATAAGATTAGTTGGAGTTATTTGGATAGGAAAAAAGCTTATGTAATACTCAACAATGTCCTTTACCAAATTAAGTATTAATGAATATGAAATTGTATTTTACAATGTTGGCTACAGATTTCATAAAGAAGAAGGATTCCATGTAAAAAGCATGATAGAATCTATATTTTATAAAATTGCATGATTCACATCCCACTCACATTTGCTGAGTATCTGTAACAACAAATAAGTATATAGATAGGTGGTAAGAAGGCAAATACTTAGAAAATATTACAGACAGGTGGCTGGCTGGCTGGATTTAGCACTGGTTATATGTATAGCAAGGACTGTGTGTTCTATCTCCCTCATTTCTTACCCTGAGCTCTAGATTCATATAGGAATTTCCACTTGATTGGTTAAAAGGTATCACAAACTTAACATATCCAAAGTCTTTAATTTTTTACTCCAGTTGTCTGTTTCATTCCATTCTCACCGACCTCCCAACCAACTCCTTCCCAATATTCCATATAACAGTTATTTGCATCACTGCTCATCCAATTAGTTTCCCAGTTCAAAAGCGGATGGGTCATCCAGAATGCCTTTCTTCAGCACAATTTCCCAATATCCAATATGTCAGAAAATCCTGTGTGCTCTACCCCAAAATGTATATCAAGTCCCACCACTTCTCACTATTTCCACAACCATTTATTCAAATCCCTGGCCAACCTATACCTGAGCAAAAACATCCTATTATTTCCCAGCCTCTATTCTCCTCTTCTATGACCAATTTAAAACAGCAGAAAATAGGATCTTAACATTTAAATCTTATTATTCCCCTGATTGAAATGCTTCAATGGTTTTCGATTGCAATTAGAATAAAATCTAAATTTCTCATGGTGTCCAGTGTTGGTCTCTTTTTACCTCACCCAGGTTCTCTCTTACTGTTCATTGTCTTGCTCGTCCTGCTCCATGCAGATAATCTTCCAACATGCCGAGCTCTTTGTCCTAAGATTTTCACTAGCTGTTCTTTCTGCCCAGAAAGCTATTCTCCCAGCCCTTTGCCTGGCTAGCTTATTTTCATCATCTACATCTCTATTCAGATATTTTCTACTCAGAGAGGGCTTCTTTAACCATTCTAATTAAATTAGCTATCATTGCCCCCTTTTCATTACCCTGCTTTATTTTCTTCAAGTCACCTATAATTATCTGGAATTATCCTATTTATATGTGCATTTATGTGTTTAATAGCTTTCTTCTCTCAATAAAATGTAAGCTTCATGAGGCAAGGTGTGTGTGTGTGTGTGTGTGTTTAAGATTTTATTTAATTATTTGAGAGAGTGAGAGCAAGAGCAAGCAGGGGGAGGGAGAAGGACAAGCAGAGAGTCTGCACTGAGCGTGGAGCCCAACATGGTGGGTCTCAATCCCAAGACCTTGAGATCATGACCTGAGCCGAAATCAAGTGTCAGATGCTTAACTGACTAAGCCACCCAGGTGCCCTGGTCTGTCTGATTTATTTACTTCTGTGTTCCCTGTGCCCAGTGTGGGGATTGCTACACAGTAGGAGCTCAAATAATATTTGTTGAATGAATGAATGGAAAAAATAGATCCTATCAGATAATTTGCACGACCACCCTGTAGGATTAGTGGCGTCACCAGTGAAGTTTCAGGGCTGCAGATTATCTTTCTGAAATCACATCTGGTTAAACCCAGGACTCATGACACAATTTCTAGATTCATTCCAATTAATGAGGGTTCCTCTCAAAAGTTTCTCCACAGTGAACAGACAGTTGGATTGATGTTCAAATTAAACTGTGTCACTTGATACTGTCCCAACTCACCTTAAGAAGAAGCTAACTTCCCATATGCCTTCAAGATCAATCTCTGTGAGGACAAAGACTTGAGGATTTTTTACTGCCAATGCAGAATAAGAACAACCCTAGAACTATAAATTAACCGGACATAATTTTGGGTGTCTTTTGTTATCTAGAGCCCTTCCCTGAATGAGAAAATAAATGGGGAGAAAATATAAGTGAAAAGGAACAGCCTTCATCTGGGATATACACCAAACATAATGGAAAATGTAGGCATGTGCCAGCCACAGCTGGAGAATTTCAGAGCCTGGAGACCATGAACATTCAAGAAAGGAGTTGCCAGTCATTACAAGACAGAGAACTACATTAGGTAGAGGAAGAGTGCTGCTGTAGTTTTTGGATTTACACATGTGGCAGTTGTTCACTTTAAAAATCCTTGTGAAATTGTATCAAATCTCTCAATTAAAATCATAGGCATTCATTTAATTCATTATTCTAATGAATATCTGTGATCGACATCTTGGGCTTTAGCAGATCTGTTCCTGTGGTTGTAAGAAAACAAAGATTCTTGGTTCTCTTCACAATATTTTTTTTTTCTCTCAGAAATATTACTTTGGTAAAGAAAGTAGGGACTTCACAAAAGTGACAGTAATACAGCCACCATACACACCAAAGATCCCAATTCTGGTGAAAAACTACACTTACAGGTTAATGCTTAAGCAATCTTGGTCACTCTAAATATCAATAACTGTTTATTCAGCACCAGTTTTATGAAGTGATTGAGGGTGCTAATAAGTCTATTATACAATCTGTCAGGAATATTGTAACTTCCAACAAAAAACAAAGAATGTGCAACTAACCTATCAGCCATTCTTGCTTCCCAAGGGCACCCTGATTTCTATCAGGAAAATTCTCTTGGTGAGATGACATATCCAGGGGCCTTCTATCCCCATGAGCGACTGCCTCTTCTTATTTCTAAGATTTGTTCTTCAGTTTTCTTTTTGATTGCATTAGATCCCTAATGTACTTTTTAGCCTAAGTGACCTAGAGTCAGTTTCTGTTGTTTACAAGCAAAGAACCCTAACTGATTTTTATACTAAGTCTTCCTGAAAGTTACAGACTTAATATTTAGGCTTCAGAATTAGAACATACTTATCTTTTATTCATGGAGACCAATTTTACTTTGAGAAACACATAAAAGGACCAAATAATGGAAAAGTACCTCGGGTATTTTTATTCAGTAAAGAAAGACACATTAATCAAGAATCTCAGCATCACCAAAGATACATATTAAGTACCTCCTTTGTAACTTCCAGTCTTCATTTTAGACTCCTAAAGTTGTCAGATCAGTTCAAGAGTTTCCAGAAACCCAAAAAGTCTGGTAAAAAGAACTTGGTTCCTCACATATCCATAAAAAAGTAGAGACAGTGGCCACAGACACGTGAGATGTTGCATTTCTTTCTCCTTACTTTCAACAAAGGAAACTATGCTGTTCTTCATAAACCCATAGGCGTGAGGCCCCAACAGGGACTTTACCAGTAAGGGGGAGGAGCCAGATCTCACTGCATAGGATTAGGATTAGCACGATCCATTGTAAATACAGAGGTTGGTAGGACATATGGTAAAAGGACACCTTCCCTGTGGCCCAGACAGAAGAAAAGCCTCATCAGAGGGCACTGGCCATAAGACATTGTAATGAAGGAAATATGGGCTGTAACTTCTGTTTGCTAACATTGGCTAGGTTGTAGTCAGAAATTAATGTATTTGGTATCATTGCCCATGTGGTAAGTAGGAATGATTTCTGCCCTATGCCTAGCCATTAGAGTATTCAGTCCTGCATGAAAGCAATAATGTGCAGTAGCTACTATCAGGGACCTTAAGAAAACACCAGACATCATCCACTTATGATAGTTTAAAGACAGTTATTGATTGCCTTTCTTGAAGGCAACTAGAATTCTTAGCTCTCTTAGCACTGGGAAGACCATAATTATATGACTCCAATCTTGAATCACTTCCCTGGACCTCCTTTGGTACAGGTGATGAGCTCTGCATGATTTATACCTGATGAACTGACCTTGACCTTCTGCGCTGGCAGCATAGTTCAGACCCACCATGTTCCTAATGAAACTTCTATTTGCTTCACTGCAGATCCCGATAAGCAGTCCTTTACTCTACAACTCAAGTTTCTGTCATAGCACTGTAGTTATATAATAATATATTTTAAGTAACAAGGATCGAGAATAAACACAACCTTTATATATTTTCATTTCTCTTAGTCCCATTAGGTGAAACAAGTAGAAATTTTATTTAACTAGTCTTCTGTAATATCAAGACATCCAGTTCCATTTTAGATATAAAACATTTGGGAATATTAAAATAAATCATGTCTACCTAGCTTTTTTCTTATTGGAAAAAGAACAAGATATAATTGGAGTTTCCTCTGTTATCCATAGCTAAGTTTCCTAAACTTTTCAGTTTGCCTCATTCACTGGGGCTTAGGACATTGAAGAAGAGAGCAAAATTCAGTCAAAATTGAGTTTAAGAAAAGACAAATATGCCAGCTGCCTGGATATGGAAGTACCTAGTACTTAGAATTACAGAGCCCTTTGTTAGCACATCCTTATAATCATAGCCACAATCACACTTTGTAATTGTTTACCGATTTAGAGTTTACCAAGAATTCTTATATTCTTTAATCCTCTACTCCATTCACAAAAGGAGTGGATGCAGTCCTGTGTTGTTTTTGTTGTTGTTGTTTTGTCATAATATAAAGTGGTTAAAAATAGCAATACAGAGTAAAAATATATTAACATATGGAAAATGGGTAGGTTTGTTTGTTTTGTTTCCTTAAATTACAGTTTACAAGCATTTCAGATTCACCACACATACACTCACATTTGTTAGCTGTTATTACTGTTGCTATTATGCTAATGGATAAACAGATGGGAACATAACACAGGGCTTTCTAAAACCTGCTATCTTTGGTTGTTTCTTCTGTGGTTCTAGCTGTGCTGAGTTGAAGCAGTAAGAATCTTAAACAACTATTTATTTCACTGTTATTGGAAGAGGTAACTAATATTTATAGAGGGCCTATTTTGTAGCAACCGTTGCCCTGGAAATTTTTCATTTGCTATCTGATTAAATCTTCACAGCAATATTGAGAGGTAAAGCATTATCTCTATGTTATCCCCAAGGAAACTGAGTCACAACTGGCTTAGCAAAGGCTGCCCAGCTGGTGCCAGGCCCCACGTTCTTTCTACTGCTTGCTAAACATTATTTTTTTTATAATGTACCCCTAAAGGCAGAGGAGAATGAATATATACCCCTAGGGAGTCTGGGGGTCTAGTTCAAAGGGAATCACAGCAAGTGTGAAATTTCTTTGAAGTTTCATCTTTTATCTTTAACACGCATACAGTCTACTCCATAATATATCTATATTTGTTTTAATAAAAAAATGTTTGTTTTCCCAAATCTTCATGTGAAACCCAAGCACCAGAAATATGCACTGTGTTTATTTTGTGGCTTCTGGATCCCCCATGGGTATCCTGGTATAAGAAGCATAGTCATTCATAATGCGACCTCTAAAAAATGAAGCATACAATTCTAGCCCTATTGATTTTAATGTGAAATCTCAATTTCCCACAGTTGTTCTACAGAGGAAGCCACTTTTTTAAAGCACCCTTTCTGTGCTTCCATGGCACCCTGTACTTCCTCTTCGTAGCATTCACTGCATTCATAATTACTTGTTCAATATCAGTCTGTTCCTTGAGACTGCAAATTCCAGGAAGGACGCATTCTATGTGTTGGCTAGCTTTACATCCCTAGCACCTGCCCCAGTACCTAGGAAACAGTAACACCACATACAGTTCTATTGAATAAATAATTGGTGTATTTCATTTGCAAAATCTTTTCATATAGTTGGAGTAAGAGATGAGATAAGTGAACTGCACATAGAATTCACGGCTTTTTTACCATGATTCTTTAGTCTTTTAAAGTTAATTTTTTTTTT
>NC_138373.1:134151858-134197396 GCF_054177405.1 Leptonychotes weddellii | reverse complement strand
ACTCGATCCCAGAACCCTGGGATCATGACCTGAGCTGAAGGCAGTCGCTTAACCAACTGAGCCACCCAGGCGCCCGAAAATGTGTTTTGTCCTGCTGTTTCCTGGTCTCCTTTCTGCTTTCTATGATTTCTAAGAAGAATTGAGGGAGATATTAAATCTAAGTTGCCATCTTCAAACTGGCAGTGGTATTTTAAAACTTTTTTCGCTTTGTAAAAATCCTGTATCTGACCTCCTTCTCCGTAGTTAATTTTCTAAAAATTTTAGTTATGTTTTCGGATGTTGCTATTTCATGAAGTTCAGGAGACTGGATGAGACTCTAAAAATTCTTCCCAGTTTTAATTTTTATTTTTTTCAGTGTTGGGCGCTATCTGTTTTCCCTTTCTACTGGTAGTAGAGATAGATGAATGCAAGCTGCCATTTGTCATAACAAAGATGCTTTCTGGGGGCAGAGCCATGGCTTGGTGAAGAATTCCTTCTGCTTGACTCCTAAAGGCTCAAAGCCCTGGCAGAGTCTATAGTCATGAGACAGTGTTACTATTGTTTGCCTGATACAATCCTGGCAGGCTTTAGTTGTATTTATTTGAAGTAGCAGAACAGAGCCTCTTCACCAGTGGCCACATAAACTGCTGGAGCTTTCAATTCATTCATTAGTTAATTATATATGGATATTTGGAGAGGGTGAATGAATGTGTGTGTGTGTGTACATGCTGATCATCACCAGGGAGCTACTCTCCCTTTGATATTAGATTTTATAGATTCACATAGAGCATGAGTTATGTCTTTTAGCAAATCCAATATTTACAAAATCAATATTTACAAGCATCATTTGACAAAGGGATTTATTTGTGGTTGGTTTCAAATGACAGAATTCCACAGTGCATTTCAAATGGGTTGATATATTACTACTACCACCTCAAATTTTACTGGCAAAAATTTCAGCACATATCAACTATGTATTGTGTGGTACACACACACTCACACATATACACGCACGTGCATACACATACTTACCTCTAGTACCTAGGAATCCCCTCCAGTATTGTTTGCAACTAACCATTTGATAGAAGCCAGATCACTTCTGACTTGAGCTAAGAACAGTCGTAACATTGCACTACAGAGCTACCTTCCTTAGCTTTGGATGGTCTCATCAATGATTGCAGTGAATAAATAATGCGGGAGTATGCATACTTCTTGATAAATGGACAGTGTCTTATTAAAAGCTGTTTACAGAAGGGTACTACCTTTCTGCAACCACAGAAGATGATGGATGATCTTAGTTTTTCTAAGCATCCAGAAACTAGATACTCCTATTTCATCAGATCCTGAGATATTTTGCAAAACTGACCCACGGTAAGCAAATTTTGAAAGGATTTTTCTACAAACTCACCCCCAAATTTACTAGACCACAACAGACACTGTTCCTTTCCAGAGACCAGAATACTAAGATCTGTTCTGGGTATCTCTTTCACAGTACCAGAAGAAAGGAAAAATGAAGTTTTACTTGCTGAGAACCTACTGTGCTCCCAGAACTTGTACATTATCTCATTGTCATCTCATTGAATTATCAAACAATTAATACAGTGCAGATCAGAATTCAGCTATTATTAAAAGGCCCATGTTGTCTCTATTCTACCATTGTCTCAAGAGAAACAGAACTCGTCATCTGAAGGTTTGAGGTGAACATAGGAATAGAGCAAAAAGATCCAGATGATCTTGAGGTATGATCCCATCAAGATGTCTGTAAAATCCCAATGGCTTTCTCTATATATTAAGATGTTGTAATCAATGTAATCATAATTGAATCAGAACTTTTAATTTATGAAATCCCAGCTTAATACAAAGCCCCTGACATGTCCTTTGCCCTTTTCCCCTTACTTCTGCTACACTCAAGAACTAAGAGTTTTGTTTTCCTCTTTAAACATTTTTTTATCCTCTGCATGCTTTCTCTACTAAATGCCTGTGGGGTTAGTCATGATCAACCTAGCAGCTCCCCATTCATTTGTGACCCTGAAGACCAGCACATGGGCATTTTAATTTTCACTTTCAGTGGGAAAGGGGTGAGCTGTTCTTTTCTTCCTGGTTTTGCAACCCATCAACCCACAGATTCCCTCAAGTTTCTCAGATACAATATAGGATTGTTCTGGCCAGATGTATGTATTTTTGTTTGTTTGTTTCTTTAAGTCAGAACTTCTCCCTTGTAATCTAAGCCATTTTTTCCCTGTTTAAAATTTCTTATCTATGCAACCATCCCTGATGCTGAAAGGTAGGTCCACGGTGACTTCCTCCCATCACCACAAGGCTAAGTTCATTCTTCCAAGAATTTGGAATTTGGAATGGAAAGACTAACTCATTCATCTAAATGCCAGCTCTTTAGAGAGAGTTTTACATACTTCCACTGCTAAGACTCTTGAACTGTATTAGTTTATACCTTCCCAAGGATTTCACTCAATATTTGTTTCAATTCCATGAGCTATCCAAGCTCGCTTCCAGTATATTCCTTTTTGTGGTTTAAGTTTGCCATCATCTATTTTAATTACTTTCAAAATCATACATCTAAAATAATGTATTCACTAATTCTTGATATAGTCTCCCATTTTGCTAAGTGAAGCCAAACTCCTTTCCTTTTTACTGTCCCCTCTTAAAGCACCAAGTCTAAAGTTAATCCTAGACCTCAGCTCTGTGATACATTTTACCCTGGCCCCCACTGTGTGTCAAGGGCAGATTGTCCCTCTAAGGAAAAGACTCCAGACCTTAAAAGGCAGCTTTGCTGGTGTTGCGCTCTTGAATACTGTCCATAATTGGAAAGGACCTAGTGTGAGAAGAGGCTTTATAATCCTTCCCTGCCTCACAGGAGATTTAGGTCTCTCAGGCTCTGTGAGAGCTTCAACAGGAAGAAAGATGGTGAAACCGTATTATCCTTTTTCATTTCTTCGACAGCTTCATTATATGGCACAAAAGAGGGCCCTGCCTGTGGAGGAAGGTGTAAGCATTAAAGAGTGTGGGCAGTGTAATTCAATTTTTTCCCGGTCCCTTAAAAAAAATCAGTCACCTTATCATTAGGTCATGCCCAATATTGAATAACACGGAGGCCTCAAGATACACATTCGGCCCAGCCCACTCAGTAGTACAGTTGTAAAGCACCTCCCAAACAATGGCATTTAAACAGCCCGTATGATTCACATTATATTAGTTTGATACGCTTCCAATCCAGACTGTGACTTCTCCCTTGACTCATCTGTGGGCACCCACTCTAAACTCTACGCACTGGCACCTTTGCTCTCTCTAGCCAAGACCTTTGCTCTCTCTAGCCAAGACCTTTGCTCTCTCTTGCCAAGACCTTTGCTCTCTCTAGCCCTTGGCTCTGTTTCCTCTATGCTGATGTGATTTCCAGGCAGTTTCTTCCCTTGTGGACTTAAAAGGATTGCCAGAAGCTCCATGTTTATAGTCTCAAAGTTCAAGACTGGCACAAAGAGGTGTTCTCTGTTATCAATACTTTGACCCAAATTTTGGGCCTGAAATTCATTGTAAGATTCTATTTGATACATTCAATTTAGCTAATGACACAGAACGGGCCCTGTGTCACATTACCTTCCCAGGAGTTGGGATTATGGTTAGCTAGTGCAAATCACACATTAGTGGGGGATATTGCCATCAGAAGACAAAAAATAGATGCTAAGCTGGCCAATAAATAAATAAATAAATAAATAAAATCCATTCAAGTAACTGGCAGTGCTGGTGGGGTGGATAATCGGAGCAAATTCTTTGTTTTAAGGAAAGAAAAAAGTCTTGATGCACTAATTGAAATTCTGAGGATGGAAGCTGTTTGTCATGGTGGTTTCAATTGTCTTTATTAATAATATGCCTGTGTGTGTATGGGTGTGTGTGTGTATAAAACCAATTTTATATATGTGTGTGTTATATGCACACATGCATATATTATACGTATACATATTTATGTAAACATAGACACAGATAATATCTATGGCTTTTTAAGTGATTAATTCATCTTCTACCTCATTTCTCTAATGTAGGACTTTTATATTTCACATGCAAATGGCTAAATTTTAGTCTGTTGTTCTAACTCAGATACATGTGTTCAGTTTTTGTTTACCAAGTCTAAGAAATCATTCCTGGATATAGCAGCATTTATATTGTTTAAATGATCTGTGTTTCAAATATCCATAAATAAGGTATTCACTTAAGTAATACAAATACAAATGTATATATGTGTATATACACATGCTTTGTATATATACATACATGTGTATAGATGCACATATATACATTTGTGTGTGTGTGTATCTATCTTGTGTGTGTATATGTATGTAGCCAAGGAAATCAAATTACTGGGTAGAAATGTGTGGTGTTTCCTTTCCATATGGGAAGTATTTGCAAACCATTGCTTGGCTAAATCACCCTCTTAACTCCATCTCTGAACACTTTGTTTACCTGGAGCGAAACACATTGTTAAGAATCTAGCAGACGTATCTACATGCTCTAGTTAATTTGCTTCACTGCCACTCATTTACTCACATGTCAAGCAATCCTGAGATATTTTTGGGATCACCGCCCACAACAAACTAAATGCTATTTAAGCTTTTGTGTCACTTATTCTCAGGATTAAAAAAAGCACATTTTCCCCAGAGACAAGGAAATATGGTTTCATTTCTGCCCTCCACTTCCTGGAAGAATTCTACTTCTCTTTTTTCATAAAGCTATAGAGCTATTGGACTGTACTTTCACCTTCAAAGCTGATATCCCAATCTCCATTTTTACGGGAAGATTTCTTTGAGGAGTATCTGTAATCCCAGGCACAACTAGACATTACTCACTTTACAGAGGCAGCACTTTTGAGCTCTCCATGAGCCCAGCTGGCTGCCTGGGAGCCAACAGATTAGGAATTTCTTGAGGGTCTAACTTTTCTCCTTCTTCTGGTCAGTACTCATTCCTCAGTCATGAAATGATGGTGCTCAATATTCATCAAAAAAAGGTTTACATTAAAACAAAAGGTGAAACTACCTGGAATTTAAATAAAAACTTGGGGAAAAAAAAGACAAAAAAGGTGAGGTTTTGTAATTTTACTACCCTACACATCTTTTTTAGTCTACTAAATTACACCTGGAATTTTTATTCACTCTGGTTCTCAAAATTGTGTTTTTTGCTAAGGAGTAGGATAGTGGTCCATTTTGTGATGTGGAGCCAAATGCAGCACTTTGAAGGTAAAGCAGGCCAACTGCATAATTTCACCACCCCCTTCCGCGCCCCCGCCCCAAACACAGAGATATATCCTTCTCATTTTGCTTTCCTCAGCCCAATAAGCCAAGAGAGGAAATGTGAGACAAACTTTTGCTGAGTCCTGTGAGGTTCTCTCAGAATTGATTTTAATCCTACTTTTACAGGAGGTGATTTTTTTCTTAATCTGAATACTACTTCTAGTTGCAAGCCTTCATTCCTGGCTTGCTGTGTGTCTGTGGGCTCTACTGTTAGCCAGGAAAGTCCTATAAAGTCAAGTCATATTGCCAAAGGAGACCACACTTTTCATTGAGCACCTGCATGCAAACAATGTGACCTTCTGCTCCTACCCTAGTAGAGTCCCTTTTAGCACTCCTCATTCAGGCTCCGCAAATCCCCACAACTGCAAAACAACAGCTAGAAAGGAAGCTGTGGGGATTTGTAACCATCAGTTGTTAAGTTAGATCTTTCAAAATTAAGAAAAGAAAAACTAATAAGCATGATCATTCCAGATTAATGAGTAGAAATGACTACAAATGAACAGACAGACCCCTGGAATTGAACATTTGGCTAACTCCACCTAAAACTATTTTGGATGCAGTTTCCCTCACATCTGGTTAGTTTAGATATTTTGGAATAAGAACAGAGTCGGGGAGAATTGACAGAATTATCTGGATAAGTTAGTTTTACATTTTCTTATCATCACAGAGACAAAAACTCACATTTAATGAAAAATCCCTTAGTCTAAATATAGGATCTGATTTGCAATAGTGTATACTTAAAATATTTATATTCCTAATTTTAGCTGAAGAAAAGAGTAAATATATATCTAATATATACTAATATGTTTAGAAATTTAAATATACATATTTCATATGTTCTCTACAGGAATACTTTAATGTTCAAATTCAACAAATATTAATGATACTGAGAACTTGCTTTCTGCATGGCACTGTTGGAGCTAGAATACACAATCTGATGTGGTCTTATTATTGAACGTGATGAGAAGAAACGATACCATATTAGGAACAACAACATTTATGACTTCTATTATCAGTGCTATTTGCATTCGGTTTTACAGCATTCACAGATACATGAACTTAAATTTAGAACAACTCAGAGAAAGAAATAGGATTGGTCCTATTTTTAACTCCATTTTATGGATGTGGAAACGAGTGATTTGCCCCAGACCATGTGGTTAGGAAGTGGTGGAGTCAAGATGCAAAAACATTTTCTGAATGAAAATCCTATGCTTTTTTTTCTGTGACACCACACAGCTGATCAAATAACAATGCAAGGTCAAGGTCATCAAGTGCTTAAAAAAGATACTTATAGGTGCAATAGCTATTTAGAGGTGAGAAAAAATTACTGTCCAATGTAATTTTCTACCATTATGGAAGTATTCTATATCTGCACTGGACAGTATGGTAGCCACTAGTCACACATGTCTATTAAACACTTGAAATGTGGCCCATACAACTGAGGAACCGAATTTTTAATTTTAATGTTAATTAATTTAAATTGAAGTAATCATGGACACCTGGGTGGCTCAGTCAGTTAAGCGTCTGCCTTTGGCTCAGGGCATGATCCCCAGGGTCCTGGGATCGAGTCCTGCATCAGGCTCCTTGCTCAGCAGGGAACCTGCTTCTCCCTCTCCCTCTGCCCCTCCCCCTGCTTGTGCTCTCTCTCTCGCTCTCTCTGACAAATAAATAAAATCTTAAAAATAAAATTGAAGTAATCCCATGCAACATACGGCTTCCATATTAGACAGCACAGCTTATAGATAATTCTCAGAAGAGAGGCACTAAATACTTTTCAATTGGGAGTGGTCAAATGAAGACTGTGTATTAGGATATTAAAATAACTGTGCTGGAGTTTTCTCCCAGGAGACACAGAATTCAGTTGGGATTATTTATATCAATCCCACTTTGAGTGAGCAAAGCCTCAAACAGGAGGAGTGGCAGTCAAAATGGAAATAGGAGAATTAGGAAGAAGCAGTTTCTAGGACTTGAGTACTCCTTAGACACGAGCCGCCCGTTTTCCTTCATCGGTGCCTGAGAGACAATGAAATAATTGAAAGAGAAAATAGGTTAATAAGTGCAGGCAGCTGGTTTTGAGGTAAAGACAATTTGATCTTTTTAAAGCATCCTCATAGGATATAGGGGATAATTCATTAAATGTCAGTGGAAAACAGTCTATGAGCTCTAGAGTGCTTTACAAATGCAAGAGATCTTGAATTTAAAGCATCTGGTTGGAACTGACTAGGCAAGAGTTCCCAGTAAAAGTTGGTAAGGAACAGGGCTCACATTAATCCAGACTTTCCTAACTTCAAGTATAGTGCTTATTTAATTACATCACTGTTTTCTATCCTCTGAGAGAACACGAAGGGTGGGGCGGGTGGGGAGGAGGGGAGACAAAGAAAGAAAAGAGACCTTACAAGGGAAGGGGCTCAGCTCACCATCAAGGAACTGATATATGTCAAATCTTGAGGCTGTGGCTTTTGTATCATGGTGTTCAACAATTAGGTTTCAGGTCTGTGACGGAGTGATAATTTGGCTTTATTTCCTGTGGTCCTAAATTCAGTTAGCATTGGTTGACATTTGGGCTGAGACCTGAAAGATACACAGGCATTAATTTATGTATGGGCAAGGTGTTTTACCTTTGATGGCTTTGGAAGCTTATATTGAGCCAGATTTCAATGGCTGTAGCCTGAACAAAAGCTTAAAACCTGGGTCAACGGTGTTTTGACTTTGGTGTCTGACTATGGTAACTTTTTCCACAGGCAAAGGGGATAATGGGTGTCTCTATGGCGGCAGAGACCTACGAAAGCATGAGGTTTATTTTTTTTTTATTTTTCATTTTTTTAAAGATTTTATTTATTTGACAGAGAGAGATACAGCGAGAGAGAGAACACAAGCAGCGGGAGTGGGAGAGGGAGAAGCAGGCTTCCCGCGGAGCGGGGAGCCCAATGCGGGGCTCGATCCCAGGACTCTGGGATCATGACCTGAGCCAAAGGCAGACGCTTAACGACTGAGCCACCCAGGTGCCCTGAAAGCATGAGGTTTAAACAAAGGCATTCAGACCACTACAAAGGCACTTGGGCCCTGTCAGAAGTGCTCAGGTGGTGAAGGTGCACACAGGAGGCTCAGAAAAGGTCTGGGAACCTTTTAGAGAGTGTCATCGCCTGCTTTTAGCAGTCATGGACCCTGACTATATAGGCTCCGTATGATCTGGCATTGCAGGCCAGACTGACGTGTTCAGAGAGGCTACCTAGTCTCAACCCATTTTCTCTTCTTCCCTGTACTAGGTCTCATTTTTCAGTCCCCCTTGTAATGAACTCTGTTCACGTGATTGAGTTTCAGCCAACAGAATGTAAGTGGAAAGGACAGTATACTCTTTCCAGGCGTGGCTCCTGTAAGCCTTCCTCACGTCATCCTCTCTGCTTTATTCCCCTGCATCAGCTTAGTCAGATGAACAAGGTGACCTTGGAAACCACCTAAGGGAGATGATGGGACTAAAGAGAAAAATTAAAATTAAGAGGTAACACATTTGTGGATCCTCCCTCCTCAGAAATAGTAAATGCATAAGATTTAATTTGGGGCACCTGCATGGCTTAGTCGGTTAAGCGTCTGCCTTCGGCTTAGGTCATGATCCCAGGGTCCTGGGATCAAGCCCCAAATCGAGCCCACATTGAGCCCAGCATTGCTGTTTCTCCCTCTCTCTCTGCTGCTCGCCCTGTTTGTGCTCTCTCTCTCTGTCAAATAAAGAAATAAAAACTTAAAAAAAAAATTCAATTTAACCCCTTGCTGGTAGATTTTTTCCAGTTGAGATTAAGATTTTTTTTTTTTCATTATGGATGGTAGGTGGTTTAGACTGGCATCTTTTTTTTTTTTAAGATTTTATTTATTTATGTGAGAGAGAGAGACAGAGATAGTGACAGAGAGCATGAGCCAGGAGGAGAGGGAGAAGCAGGCTCCCCGCTAAGTAGGGAGCCCCCACTCAGGGCTTGGTCCCAGGACCCTGGGATCATGACCTGAGCTAAAGGTAGACACTTAACCGACCTAGCCACCCAGGCACCCCAGACTGACTGGCATCTTAGCGGAGTTCAAAACAAGCAGAATTTCTCCATCTACTCTTTTTTTTTCACTAAGATACTGAATGGTTTATGTTTTCACTCAAATATCAAAGAGGTTATGCTGTTTTTTTAATATTGCTGAGTATAGGATTTATAATTTTGCTTAGGAGCAAAACTGTTCTGAGAGCTGGG
The DNA here is from genome assembly GCF_054177405.1 of Leptonychotes weddellii. Classification (NCBI taxonomy): domain Eukaryota; kingdom Metazoa; phylum Chordata; class Mammalia; order Carnivora; family Phocidae; genus Leptonychotes; species Leptonychotes weddellii. Next base: position 134,187,897 of record NC_138373.1, on the reverse strand, counting down.
GATTGTATTGTGAGGCCCATGCTATAATAATATTAAATGTCTGGACTCTGTTACTATGAAGCAAAAAAAAAAAAAAAAAAAACCCAGAAATTAAAATTACAATAGGATACCACCACACACCTAAAAATGGATAAAATGAAAAAGACTGTCGCATGTTGTCAGGGACATGGAGCAATAGGACTCTCAAATATTGCCATGGGAATGTCCAATGATACATCTTTTTTGAAAATTGCTTGGTAGTTTCTTGTAAAATTATGTATTCTTATATCCTATGGCTTACAAATTCCACTCCTAGGTATTTATCCAAGAAAAAGAAAGATTATATTCACAAAAATCTTTGTACAATAATGTGCCTAGTGACGTGCTTCATAACATCAAAAGAATTGGAAATAGCTTAGGAATCCCTTAAGAAGAGAATGGATTTTTTTTTTTTTTAACTGTGGGATATTCCTACAGTAGAATATCACTCGGCAATAAAAAAGGAATGGACCATTGCTACACATAACAACAAAGGTAATTTTCAAAAATATCCTGAGTGAGAGAAGCCAGACACTAAAGAGTACATATTTGTGATTCTATGTAGACACATTGTTGGATCAGGTAAATCAGAATGACTGCTTCTTGAGGGATAGGAATTCACTGGGAAGTGTGTATATTTGTGAAAACTAATTGAACTGTATATTTAAGATCTGCACATTTCACTACTTGTAAGTTATGCCTCAATAAAAACATAAAAAATAATTTTTTAAAAGATTTACTTATTTGAGAGAGAGGGCATGTTCACAGGTGCAGGGGGAGGGCAGAAGGAGAAAATCTTCAAGCAGACTCCCCGCTAAATGTGGAGCTCAGTGTGGGGCTCAACACTGGGCTCAACCGCATGACCCATGAGATCATGACCTTAGCCAAAACCAGGAGATGGACATCCACCTGACTGAGCCACCAGGCACCCCCAAAAATAAATTTTTTAAAACCTACTTTAAAAATAATTAAAATTCTGAGGTTCAAAAAAAAAATAACCATTCTAGCAAATGATAGCTGAGGCTTAGAACTGCTTAACAAAGCCTCAACTCTGCCTGGGCATAGAGAACTCTGGCAAAGATGGACAAGTTGAGAAAAGGTTGAGAATGAATGTTTGACTCTTCTTTCTGTGAACTTGTAATTCATGTAGGACTTTATTTTGAATTCAATGCCACTGATTGTTAGAATTTAGTTTGAAAGTTCATTTAATCTTTAACTTCTTTCTGGCATTTCATAATGCCAAGGAGCTTATATTCACATTTGGGACATCTACATATTATTTTAAGTAGTTGTTTTTTGTTTTTTTTTTAAGTTGGGTGATCTTTATACCTTTTATTATATGAGCATCCTAATGTTATTTTTTAATTCTGTTGCAGAACTGACGTGCTATGTTGGACAATATGGCTGGATACAGTTTGGAATGAAAAAAAAAAAATAGGGGGCAGAATTTCAGATGTAAGTACAGAGCCTTCTGATCAGACTTTACTCTGCCTACAAAGTCCCAGGAGGACACTCCACATGGGAAGACTTCCATGGTCTACAACTGCAGTGAGTGGCATAGGATTATTTTAAGCTAAAAGCACTTGAAAAACAGCAGGTGCAAGAAGGATGCTCTAAATTTTCCTTTTCTTTCTGAAAACAAGAGATAAAACTCCCATGTGAAAGATTCCCCCTCCCCCCGAATCCACAGGGGAAGAAACTTTCTTATCACCAGAGACGAGGCGTCGAGGCTAACAGAATTCCATGCAGAACTTGTTAAAATAACTTTTATCTTCCTTTAGTCTTCTTATATATTTTAGTTACCTACCCACATTTACCTCTCTTTGATCAACATAGTGTATAAGCATTTAGGTTTTGCCACTTCTTTGGGTCTTCATTTTCCTAGGAGTGCTCAGTGTACATGTAAAATCTGTATGCTTTTCTCCTGTTCATCTGTCTTATGTCAATTTAATTATCTCAGAGGAGATCCTAAGGAGGATAGAGGTAAAGTTTTGCCTTCCTACGTGGGCAATGAATTATGAGGTTCAGTTAGCCAGCCCATTGGGTTCCCATGTAAAGTTGCATCCTCCTTCTTAGCCTTTAGAAATAAAATAGTCATTTTTTTTCTTCATCTGTAGACTTTTGTCTAATGTCTCTGCTCAGAATTTAGGTACAGTGGAGAAGTAGATGGTTTTTTTAGAGGTGATATTTAAAATCGGTAATACTTAAATTATCCATGGAAAGAATGAACAGAGAAAAACAAAGAGGATTTTGAATGTACTCTTAAAACATGCTATTTTTAAAGGATCTGAAAGAAGGAAAGGAGTAAGTGAATTCAAGGGAGAAGGGGTGGTTGAGAGGTAAGAGAAGCTACAGAAGGGTAGAGAGATAGAGACAGCTCAAGTGAAGCTTCAGGAGATCAAGACAGCCAGGTTTGATCAGTCAGAAGTCTGAGGATGATGAATGAGAAAGGGGATTCTATTTTTTAGTATCTATTCAGTTACAAAATACATGGCAGTTTCCAAAAGCCTTGAAATTCATGGTCATTGTTCATTGCTACAATGTAATCATTATTAGAATGCAAGTTTCTCAAGGGCTCAAGATTATGGCTACTCCTTTTGAGTGCCTAGCCCTTAGTTGGCCTTGAACAATGTATTTGTGGAATAAATGGTCTTATTGTTTCTCACCACAATCTTGAGTAGATATTTTCACTGTTCTTATTTTATAGCTAAAGAAATAAAAGAGTTGGGCGCCTGGGTGGCTCAGTTGGTTAAGCAACTGCCTTCGGCTCAGGTCATGATCCTGGAGTCCCGGGATCGAGTCCCGCGTCGGGCTCCCTGCTCGGCAGGGAGTCTGCTTCTCCCTCTGACCCTCCCCCCTCTCATGCTCTCTCTATCTCATTCTCTCTCAAATGAATAAATGAAATCTTTAAAAAAAAAAAAAAAGAAATAAAAGAGTTGGCCAGATCACCAAGTGAAGTTAATACCAGAGCCAGACTCCTGATAATCGGTACTATGCTGTATTCAGTGTTAGAGAGACACTCAAATCTCACCTCCCCCACACCCTTCACATCTTTGTTCAAATGTCAGTTTCTCAATAATGCCAATCTTGACCACTCCATTCAGAACTACACTTCCTCCTCTGATCATTTACCGAGACCATTCTGTTGCTCTTCATAGCACTTACTACCTTCTGTTATAGAACTAGTTGTGTTTTTAGTTTACTGTTGATTCAGAATGTGAGCTAGAGTTGAGATACACGTATGTTTTTTTCTGCCTTGTTCATGGATATATTCCAGATGCTTTCAAGAGCGACAGGTATTAAGTAGATGCTTAAAAATTATTTGTTGAATGAATTAAAAATTATAGCTCTTTGGAAGCACAAGAAAATAAAACCACTTTTTAGTCACAAAAAGTTTCAGTTTTAGAAAATAAATAGTTCTAGCTTTTTTTCACTTTTCAATATTATAAAATCCCTGAACCCAATCAATGAGTAAAAAATTAATATTGTACTACTACTTTATTGTCAGGTATCTAGTACACTGAGCTTTTTGGCAGAAAATGATTCTGAAATATAATATATGTTAACATATGTAAAGTGGATGGTGACTGATTTTCAAAACATTATTCATACATGTGTGACTTTAATTAGGAAGCTATAACAGATACATTATGAATTTTCATGAAGAAAAAAAAAGCCAGCATCTGGACTTGAGATTTTACACAAAGAGAAAGCTGAGTTTCTTACTCCTTTTCCAGAACCCATGAAACCTAAATTTCCTTCGTTAGAATTTCATCAGAAATAGTAAAATAAAACCCTACACTGTAAGTCAATAAGCCTTCACCACCAATTTTTACATTGGTAATTCAGAGCTTATGACTAAGGACTGCAATTCCATAGTTTTTTTTATTTTCTCACATGGAAACATGAGAATATTTCAATAAATCCCTAAGTTCTTGTATTGTACCTGTATTTGTTAAAATTATGCATTTGTACACATATATTTATCTTAGATGTTTATCTTTTTAAAAAACAAGTATTATCAGCTTTAAACTTTCCCAGATTTAAGTTAACATTGTCAAAAACCCTACATCAAGAAATTTTTCTTATAAAATTCATGGAAATATTTGAAAAGATCATAATATTACTTTAAACATTCATAAAAATTTTTATTCTACATATAAACATACCATCTTGAAAATGCACATGAAAACAATAACTTTTTAATTCAATAAAATACCCACTTAGTTCCTAGAACACTTATACTATATCTTATATAATTATTACTTAATGTCTTGTAATTGCTTCTTTATCATCTTCCCAAGAATGTTGAAATCTCTTGAAAGACAATAAAGTACTGAAATAATTTATTCTTCCTCCCTTCTATTATTAAATATAAAATAGGCATGAAAATATATTTGACTGGCTCAACAATTGGAAATTAATTTGAATACAACCCATTCAGTGCAAATAATTACACATCCTTATATAAACTATGAGCCAAGTAAATAAATAATTGCTCCAAGAAATCAAAATTTGGTAAATATTAAGTAATTCAGTCTTGCTTCTTTGTAAAATTGCTGAATGACTATCTATGACTTTGATCAGTCATATACATGTATCATATATATGTATATCCAGTTATTTGCTGTGTACCATCAGATACTTTAGCACATGTTTTCTTTCTTATTCCAAAGCATTTTTTTTTTAAAGATTTTTATTTATTTATTTGACAGAGAGAGAGATAGTGAGAGCAGGAACACAAGCAGGGGGAGTGGGAGAGGGAGAAGCAGGCTTCCTGCCGAGCAGGGAGCCCGATGTGGGACTCGATCCCAGGACCCCGGGATCATGACCTGAGCCAAAGGCAGACGCTTAACGACTGAGCCACCCAGGCGCCCTCCAAAGCATTTCTTAAAAGCATCATTGTCTTCACATTATTTATGAGAAAGCTGAGGCTTAGAGAAGTATAATTAATTGTTTAAGGTCTTACTGGCAGGAGCAATTAGAGTTGATATTTAAATGCAAATCTTTAGAATATAAATGCAGTTCTCTCTCCAGAGTAACATAGATGGCACATTATATATATATATATTCTCTGTCCGTTATTACTGGTGTATATTAAGCAGATATGTATCATACTAGTGCACATTATAGAAGACAGATGATAACTAGATTTATCATAGGGACCATTTCATAATGTATAAGAATTCTGAATCACTCTGGTGTACACCTGAAACTAATAGGATATTGTATGTCAATTATATACTTCTATTTAAAAAAAAGACAGAGTAGCCTCTGAACATAGGTCAGAACTTCTAAATGGATACACAGTAATGCACATATAAGCATAGAACTGGTTTTCTTGACCTGACATTATGTATATGCGCCCAGCAAAAGAGAGTTGCATTTTGGCCCTTTCCAAAGTGGCTTCTACTTGGAACAGAGAACTGGTGATTATTTTTGCGCCAGGAAGGATCAGATAATCTTAATTCATCATCTGTTCCTTTGCATCTACTTTTAATGGTTTTCCTCTCTTGAACTATAGATTAGTAACATTTATATTTAGTGCTTAGCATATAAAAATATTATATCATAGTCTAAATTCAACTCTATACTATTTAGGTTATTTGATATTTGTCGAGTGTTAGGCATATGATAAGTATTCAAATATTTACTTTACTGAGTAAAGACTGTGTGATTATTTTCTCTGGAAGTAAGACCACTAAGTCCGTTGATGGGCTCCATCCAACCCACTGTGAATTATATTGCTGATTTCAAATGAGTTCCATCTAGGCTGTTCTAGCGTGTGTTTGCTTCAGCTCTTTGGCGCTTCTGATTTTATTGTATCTTCAGGAATTAGGGAAATCAGCTTGAATGCTCAGTTTAACATATTCACTCCATAAGTAGCCTCCACAATAAATGCCAGAGCCTAAAAATTGATAAACCCCTCCATACAAAACGGGATTCATGACAGAAAATTCCAGAATTTGTGTTACTTATTACAAATTACAATGGAAAATTCTCTCTGCTGGGTTTGCTCTTTTCATGACCATGAGGGCTACTAACGTAGGGCTGCATCATTTTGGTTTGGCTTGTAATCTTTGATTCATCATCTTCAATTTTGAGAAAGCAAGCCCCGAGTTGGGGGGGAGGGGGTCTGATTTACATCACTGGAATAAGACAATGGCTCTCATCTGCAATCTTCTATTTTGTCACAGCTCTTTGAAGACCAGTTTCAATTTTAACTTGCCTGTTTTCCCTTCTCTCTCAGTACAAAGCTGGTTTGATTATGAGAGGGGTGGAGGTGATGGTGGTAGAGATGATGTGTGTGTGGGAGTATGCGCATAGGCAGTAGGGTGGTTGGGGGGAATGGGAGGCAGCATACATGGGCTGTATTGTCAATCTGCTTATAAACCTAACAGATTTTTTAGCTGAAATTTCGCCAATGTTAATTGTACATGCAGAATTCACACTGGGAAAATCTCCTTGGGGGAAAAAAAAAAGATGAAGTGCACAGCCGGCCTGTTATGTAAGATGTTTATTTTCATCCAATTCAACCCACCATAGGCAGAACAGAAAATAGGCCAGTGCTTCTGACCAGTGACATCACCTCATCATCAGGACAAAGCAGGAAAGGCTGATCACCATATTGTTAGCAAAGAGGATAATTTTCTTCCACATTGTTTCTCTTGTGGAAACCTTTATTTCTGGAGATAGTGATCTCATCTCCCTTTGATGTTTATTTCTTCAGATTCTGTAATAACAGTGAAGCTACCTGAATTTCAGTTCTTGCACAATGCACATAAACACTTATTTCAGTGGTTTTCCTCCGGATCTCCAAACTTTAAAAGATTGGATCATTTTAGCAGAACATTGACCATCCTAAGGAGATTGTGGGGTGAGGAAGGATAATCATCTTGATACTTAATTTTATGTGGTATTTTATATAGCATTGGATAATTTGCTTTGCAGGAGTCCTCCTTTACTTAGGCTGCTTTGCTGTGTATTCAAGTAGATAAGCATAGTATTTATTTCATGAATACTAAGTACTAAATGCACAATTTTTTTAAAAAAAGTGTTTTTAGCAGCTCATCATCTCTTTTAGAATATAGATACTGTTGCAATTTATAAAGAGTGAAGTAGGTGAAATTGTGTGTGTGCAGTTATTTTCTATTCAAAATTAAAGGAAAACTAAAAACATGATGCTTTTTATATTAGAGGTTGATTCAACTGTATTTAGAAAATTTATCACAATAACACTACCCACTCTGGTTTTGCTTATGACAGTTTTGGCAGAATGTCTTTTCTCTGTTAAGGGGAGATCTTCAAAATCGTTCTACTTTATCCACCTTTTAATACTCTATTTGCCTATTCTTGTTTCATTCTCCCTCTAGAGGAAACTAGTGAATATTACAATTCAGACTTAAACACCAAATATACCAACAGGTCTAATTGAAATACAATCATGAGAATAATTCCTTGACTTCATTTATATTCAACCTAACTTGGTCCTATGGTCCTGGAAGCCATTATCTTAGGTAGCTGTAATTTTTCATCATCTTTTTCTCTAAGCTGGCGTGTCAGTATCTCAAGGGGTTTTATTATTATTATTATCATTATTATTATTTTTGAATAGCAAAATCAGAATCTTCCTGGTGAAGACTAGTTTTATTAGAAAAGGTGGATGTACCAAAAAGGTTAGAATTGCAATGAGTCTAATGCAATGAGTCATGTGCGCTTGTGACTCCAATAGTCTAATTCTTACGTTCTAGAATTCACATTGCACCTGTTATGTGGTCTTGGGGAAACTGGATGCCATTTCATGTTGTATATAGTGATAAAAAGTGGCCACATAACCTGCAGATATGACTGTCAAATATTAGGATTAGGACAAAAATATCCATAAACATTTAATCTGAAAATGAATGTAGACGGAGGTTCCCTTCTTTGCTGTCTAGAGACGTGAATGGCTTCATTTGGGGAAGCCTGTTTTCTCTATAAAATGGGAACGATTCTATCTAACTCCAGTAGTGTGAGATCAAAAAATATGTATACACATGCATACAGTACCTAGTATGTGACTGACTCAGAGTAAATACTTTTTCTCTTCTATTTTTTGTAATGAAAATTCTCTGGCTCAGGCTGAAAAGTAAAAACATAAAAAATCACAAAACTTGTCAGGAGATTCTCCTTATTTTTTGAAATACCCTCTTCTATGTTCTTACTTTAAATTTCAGAGTCAAGACATGATTTTGTCTTCAAAATGTTGCTGCTATAGTCTTGCAGAAATGCCAGTTGTGGGAGGGCAGTCTGGAAAGCCAGAAATCTGTGATGTCTGTGTCTCAGTATGGGGCTGTGTTTGTGGTGGGATGTAGAAGGAAAAGGGGCAATAGGTACCTCTTTATGTTTTGACCTAGAAAATAATTCAGCATATAAAGTTTAAAAAAGCAAGATATACTAGAGTATGATCATGTATATTATATTTGCATTTCAAAAGCCTAGAAACTTTTTTTTATGAATCCATTTTCAGGAAGGTGGGATTATGCAAAACTTTGGGAAATTTTTCCTTTCTCTGTAATGTTTGCATGAAAATATTTCAATAGATGATACACGTAGTAAAATTTCATAAGGGGAAAAGAAAGTCTTTCTCCCACTTTTGAACCCCATCTGGTATCTTAGTTTTCCTCCCCCAAACAACCACTATAAACAGTTTATTTTATCACCTTAAGATTTTTCTATGCATGATACATACATAAGCCCATATATGCACATACATATGTATATAACTGATTCTTGTTATTCACAGTACTTGTGTTCCAGAGTCTCAGTGAACATTGAATTAGCAACTCCTGCATCATTACTCCTAGGTGGAATACAGAATTAAGACCCTGTGACCTCTGGGCACAACATTGTCAACAACTGATCAATATATAACTTTGTCTTATATGTGTTTCTGTTTAAAGATATCTTATTTACGAGTCATTAACATCGATCTAACACCCAACAGCACTATAATTCATGCCCAAACAAAGCTTATCTAACGCATTATTTTCTCTGAGGCACGTCATAGCCTTCTTGGGCTTAGGAACACTGGAGGGCACTTCTGCACTATTATGCTTGGGCCCATTTTAAACAGCAAAGTCACCAACTAAAAGCACAAAAATGAGAAAAAAACGGGCACTAAGTACACTGTAAAAAAGACACTTATTTATGGTATAGGAACAAAACCAAGAAGGCCAAGTGCCACCTCATTTGACCTGGGAAGTTTGGTGAATATTGATTTTGAGGTTGTAAATGCATTTTAGCAAGTAGACGAATCCATGAAAATCGAAGATTGTGTCTGTTTGTTCATGCGTATGCATAAGCATATATATATATTATATATGCTTATGTATATATATTATATATATTATTATACATATATATGCATATATATTATATGTATATATATGCATATATATATCCTTTGTTACACATTAGCAGTATATTATATACACTGTTCTAAACATTGCTTTACATTATTTTTCAATGTTTAATCCTGCAAACTGAAATTAGATGTCTGGGGTCAAATCCGGACATTACCCTTTACGAGCTCTGTGACCTTGAACAGGTTACCTAATCTTTATGTGCCCCTCATCTCCTCTATAATACAGGAATTATAAGAGTACCAACACAAGGGGATTATTGTGAGGTTCAAATGAGTTAATATAAGAAAAACACTTAGGACATATCTATTTGCTATCTCGTCATTTAAGAGTATATTTTGGGGATTATTCCTTATTGGCCCATATAGCAGGTCCTTGTTCTTCTTAAAAACAAAATAGTATTATAATATATGACTATGTCATCATTTTTTAACCTCCTGCCCACAGAATACATTGAGACAACTTCCTATCTTTTGCTTTAATAAGAATCTTGGAATGCATGCATTTCCATTTACACTTGTGGAGCTCTATCTCTAAGCAAAAGAGTTATACATTTTTAATTTTGTTGTATATTACCACATTTCTCTCTAGGATTTGTTATAATATTCATGTATATCAGAGAAAAAAAAGCTGCTTCCTTTCAATAAAGAGAGGAAAAAAGGACGACACTTAGTTTTACCTTTTGCTCAAATTCAAAGATTTTTTTCCTATGTTAAGTTGAATAACTGATTCCTTAGTTACTTACCACGCCAGTGTAAGTGAGGACAATAGCATTTGATGTTGCCTAGTGTTTTAGGTTTACAAAGCACCAGAAGGTTTGCACATATTTTGCAGACTTTACATGAATTTTCTCTAAGCCCACCTCTATCAAATATTACACCAGCCCAGGAAGACTCTACCCTCTCAGTTAAAGTAGGAGTAAAACTATCACATCCTTACTTGGTGACCCTCTTTACATTCGTCAGCCTTCAGTAAAGTCACTTGCTTTTTACATTATTTAGGATATTAAATAGGAAAAACAGGATAATGGATACACATTATGCTTTCTGGACACAGTGCTAGTAGTAGAAACTTAGTGGAAAAAAATCTTGTTTACAAGGATCTTTTTTAAAAGCAGAGAGCATTTCCAAAAGAGCTTTCACAAAATAAGCATAAGAGTTTTCCCCAAAATAATTCTAACATAAGCAAACATCTGGCTTCTTCAATGTTTCCACCTTTCTGCTGCCTGCCTGCCTCCCAAATTACTACAAGACAGACACGATTGAGTTTTTGCTTCCTTTTACAACTTTTTTTTTTTTTAGAGCCGATTATGTTTCACTTCTTTTATTGTTTTTTTTTTTTTTTCTTCAGGAACATTCATTAATCTCTTTACAAGCAACCACAAAGATATCTGGAATTCTGATTATGGGCTGTGGAGACAATAACCACAAAGAACCGAGCTGAGGCACATTTTCAAAAGGGGAGGATGTCATTGGAAGCTCTCTATGGGAGTGGGAAAAGGTTCTAGAAAATAGTCTGAGTCACTCTTATTAGGAGAGTCAGGGAGGAGAGCAGCTGTGTAGAATTAGTACCAGTATCTTCCTAGCCTTCATTTTAAACTTTTCAAAAGATCTTTTCCTGGTCAATTCTTCCTGAGAAGGGCAACCTAATCAGACATAATGTTTGCTTTTAGAAGTTACCATGGCGACTGGTCAAGGCAGATTGTCTTCCCTTAGCATCCTACACTTTGTATGGTGCTAAATAAGCCTTGTATACTGTCAAGAGTTTTTCTTTGAGTGATAAAACAAATAGGGAGCGTTGAAATGTTTCACAGCAATCAGAAATGATATTTCCCCATATTGATTTTTTCCTTTCTTTTTTGCCCTTTCTTATCTGGGCCATATCGCTTTGAAGTACACATCAAGGCACAATACTTACTACAGGAAGCAAAAATACAGTGAATCTTTAAAAAAAAATGTATGGACCAGGAGCATGAAAGATTTACCCACCACTTATGTTCTGTTAAAGTGAAATACAATTTCACTCTACAAGGCTGACAAACAACAGAGACTAGTACAGACACTCAGAAGGCACTACTGTGATTAAATATAAGAACAGTCCGTCATGGGGGGGGCCGTAGAAGAAACAAAGCATACTAACTTAAAAAAATTTTTTTTAAATAGACTTTATTTTTTAGAGCAGTTTTAGGTTCACAGCAAAAATTAGTAGAAACTACAGAGATTTCCTATATATCCCCTTGCCCTATACATTCAGAAACTCTCCTACTATCAAGGTGTCCCACCAGAATGGTACATTTGTTACAAATGATGAACCTACATTGACACATCATTACCACCCAAAGTCCATAGCTTATATTCTTGTTCACTCTTGCTGTTGTACATTCTATGGGTTTTGACAAATGTATAATGACATACACCCATACTTACGGTGTCTTCACTGCTCTAAAAAAATCCTTTGTACTCTGCTTACTCATCTCTCCCCACCCCCAGCCCCCAAACCCCTAGCTAACACTGGTCTTTTGACTATCTCCATAATTTTGCCTTTTCCGGTTTTGTCATATTATTGGAATCCTACAGTAAGGTAGCCTTTCCAGATTGGCTCTTTTCACTTAGTAATATGCTTTTAAGGGTTTAGCATTTTTTTTAAGAAAAAGAAATCCCATTTTCCTCTTCTGCTTTATTGACCATGTCATTTTCCTAAAGCTTCTGATTCTTTGAGGCTTATGAACAAAGTTTATGTCAGAAAATGCCAAGCACAAAGGGGTTCAGAATATGAAATCAATCTCTGAAGTGGAAAAAGGACAGCTAAAGGAAACATTAAAAAAGACAGAGAAACAAACAAACACCCCCCCAACCACCACCACCACCAAAAGTCAAGCAGGCAAGAGAATGACTGACCTGAAGGCAGAAGCCTTAGAAAAGTAGGTAATGGCAGAGAGGGTCTCTTAACAGTGAGCAAGGATGTATGGGAAGCATTCCTTAGCACAAAAACTACCTTTAAGTTCTGGACCCTCCAAGGCATACACATGAGCTTGTCCAGGGGTTGAAGAAGTAGTGAGCTATTCTCTGCACCCCCCAGCCCCCCACAGATGCCCAGAGAGTTGTTAACGTTCTGTTTACTGGTAGGCTATGAGTCAGCGCTAGGTCTGAAGTTTTCTCCAATCCCCTGATTAAAATTAATCGCCTTCTCAGTGCTCCCAAAGCTCTTTGTTTATGACTCATGTGGGCAGATTAATCATTTTTGGTTTTACATTACTGTTATTTATGTTTGAGTTTTTCTTTTTTCACTAGACTGCAAATTCCTCCAGGACAGGAATCTTGTTTTTCTTCAACTCTGTGTTATGCCCCATACTTTACAAACAGCACATGTTCAGTAAATATTGGTTAAATAAAACCAAGTCTGAGCCTGTAGGTGTATGATATGATTTTTTTCCCTCCCTTAACAAAAGGATATATATGGATGGCAAAGTCTGTGTTTGCCAGTTTTACTGTTGCCTAACAGAAAGGATGGCTAGGATATATAAAAACACAGTGGGTAAACATTTGGAGATATTATCTTTTTCTTTTCCTATAACTCCCCACAAGTCTTTCTGGGTTTCAGTTTGTAAAATGTCTAAACATTTGGAAGGAGGAATTTGAAGGGATAGACAGATTATCTTGAAATAAACTAGCACACAAAAAACAATCCCTTACTGTATATCCTTATAAAAAGACCTCTGAGTTGGGGTGGGGGAGACATGGCAAGCTAAATAGAGAGGTCTATGTGTCCCAAAAGCAGAGGAAAACTGTACACCACAGTGTTGCTGGGAAGGCCACAAGACCCAAGAAAGAAATAGCTGTGGGGCACGTAAGGCAGATGGCCCCATATGCAGTCTGGTTAAAAAAAAAAAAAAAAAAAATCCCATGCCAGAATTGTAGCTCAGAAGAGCAGAGAATCCCTGGATCTGAAGGGAATGAGACAGATGGGGATAATGGATATTCCAGTGAAAATCAATGTGGACAAATGACTGAGAAGCAGATTGCTTCCCTGTCTCCCACCTGCATTCTCTACCCTCCCAGCTACCTTGCCTGTGTAATATCCTGGAACAAGAGCTGGAGTAGGACCACAAGGTAGAAATCCTAAAAGTTTCAGAGGTGGAGGTTCTTGTCAGTGTCATGGGGATTCTGTGTAAGAAATTAAGTTGAGTTATAGGAAAATACATCAAATATTGTTTCTCAGACAATTGTATTTATGGACTCGGATTCATACTTGTTTCAGAAACTTGAGGGCAGGGAGGGGCCCCCCCACTCTTGAATCTCAATACCTATAAACAAACAGGAGAAATGAGGATGGAGTTGTGTCAACTGTTTACTTTGAAATGAAAAGAGGAAAATAATTCAACAAGATTTCCTAATGTCCTGATTTCTCAAGTCAAAAGAATTTAGCCCTAAGTTACTTACTTAGATTATCAATCTCTAAATTTGTCTGTATTTGGAAATAGGTGAAATTTTATAAGATAAACAAAAATGGATTCTGAAGACTACTATCTGTGCATTCATGCTTACTCGTGAGAGTCGTATTTTGTAGGAAACAATTTCCAGTCAAGGAGAGGGTTGGGGCCACTCATCATAAAAGCTGAGGGTTACAGAGGCAGCCATGACATTGTTTGGCCAGGCAGTTTCTAGGTCATTCCCTCAGGATCAGACAACAGGATACGAATATAAGAAACTCCATTTGAGTTTGAGTTTTTGGTGCCACCTCCCGAAGACTCAAAAGACTCATAAAATGAACACAGTAATTACACATTCTCTTCATTCTCTCACACCTTAGCTATCTTCACATCTATTTATTTGATAGAGAACCTACCTCCTATCTCCTATTTCACTGTTTCATAGAAAGTGTGACCAACAATCATGGTCCCTACATATACCAATATATAAATACATACATTCAATCAGAGAGAGAAAGACTCTTTTGCCTCTAAGAGCCTTACTTATATGCTTTTTCTGATCTCTTAACTCCAATCTAAATGTTTTATCTTGGTAAATGAGGCTATTCCTTAGCCCTTTTCCTGCCTTATTTCCAAAACCAACCGTCTTTGTTTACAGTGCAGCAATTGTACTGAGTAACTTCCATTCCTTAATCATGCCAAGTGATCCCAGCTTTTCATACGCACCTTGCTTTGCTTGGAGTTCCCTACATCTATTCCTTGGCAGTCACTGTGAACACCTGCAACTCTGAAAGGCTAACTAGAGCCCCTCCTCCACCTCTCTCTTTCTCCTTTCCCATTCCACCGGTAGAATTGTCCACTTTCTCTGTGTGCCCTACTGCACCACATACATCATTCATTCATTGCCCAAACACTTATTAAATAATATCAACTATGTGCCAGACACTGTGTTAGGTGCTGTCAAACTGAGGGAGGAGGTTCATGCTCTCAATGACCATGCATACTCATTATAACTGTAATTTAGACATAAACTCAATTCCTTTCTGTCCATCTCACTCTTTTAAGGATCATTGAGACTGATACTGTTTTATTTATTCATTGCTGTGTCCTCAGCACCACACATGGGGGCTGAGACCTAGTAGGTATTAAATAGATGTGCTGAATTCAAATTTTCCTCTTGTCATAAATGATGAAGTGGAGTCTCTTGAGGGTTTCTTTCTTTCTTTCTTTCTTTCTTTCTTTCTTTCTTTCTTTCTTTCTTTCTTTTCTTTCTTTCTTTCTTTTTCTTTTTTTAGTTATATTTTTAAATTTTAAAAATTCATAGAGGTGCCTGGATGTCTTAGTCAGTTAAGTGTCCAACTCTTGATTTTGACCAGGTCATGATCTCAGGATCCTGGGATTGAGCCCTGCTTTGGGCTCTGTGCTCAGCAGAAAGTCTGCTTGAGATTCTCTCCCTCCCTCTGCCCCTCCCTTCTCTCTTTTTCTCTCTTTCTCTATCTCAAATAAATAAATTTAAAAAATTAAAATTAAAATTAATGTATGCTTGTAAAATTTAAGCAATATAGAGATAAAAACCTCAATGAGTTCTTCATCATCCTTAATTTCCCCAAGTTAGCCAAAGTTAACAATATGGCTCTATTTTTCCCTCTATCCCTCATACAAAGCATATAAGAATGAAGGGGGGGAAATCGGAGTGGGGGACAAACCATGAGAGACTATGGACTCTGAAAAACAAACTGAGGGTTCTAGAGGGGAGGGCGGTAGGGGGCTGGGTTAGCCTGGTGATGGGTATTAAAGAGGACACATACTGCATGGAGCACTGGGTGTTATACACAAACAATGAATCATGGAACACTACATCAAAAACTAATGTGTAATGTATGGTGATTAACATAACATAATAAAAAAAATATATAGGGATTTTACTTGCATATTTTATAAAAATTCAACATATATTTTCATGAGGGATCTCTATCTACAGTTTTCTTGTAATGTCTTTGGGAAAGTCCTTAACTACAAATTCAATTTCTTTAATAGATACAGAGCTATTCAGGTTATCTGTTCCTTTTTGAGTGAATTTTAGTATTTGTGTCTTAAAAACTTTGACCATTTCACTTGGGTGTTCAATTTACTACCATAAAATTGTTCTTTATTTACATTTTCAGGTAGCCACATATCCTATGTAAAATTTAATTGTGTTCCTCAAAAAAAATAAATAAAGAAAGAAAGAAATGATATATGATCTAGCAATTCCACTTCTGGGCATATACCCAAAAGAACTGAAAGTAGGATCTTAAAGAGATATTTGTACACCCATGTTTTTAACACCATTATTCATAAGAGCTAAAATACGGAAGCAACCCACATACCCATCAGTGAATTAGTGGATAAGCAAAATGTGGCATTATATAAACAATGGTATATTGTTCAGCCTTAAAAAGGAAAGAAATTCCACAGTATGCTACAACATGAACAAACCTTGAGCAGATTATGTCAAGTGAAATAAGCCGATCATAGAAGAACAAATACTGTATGATTCCACCTAGAGGAGGTACTCAGACTAGTCAAAATCATAAAGACAGAAAGTAGAATGGTAGTTACCAGGGGCTGAGGGGGGGAGAGGAATGGGGAGTTGTTTAATGAGGACAGAATCTTAGTTTTAAAAGAGTTATGGAGGGATACCTGGGTGGCTCAGTCAGTTGAGCATCTGACTTTTGATTTTGCCTCAGGTCATGATCTCAAGATCATGGGGTCGAGCCCTGAGTTGGGCATGGAGCCTGCTTAAGATTCTCTCTCTCCATCTCCCTCTGTCCCACTGCACCTCTTTCTCACTAAAAAAATTTAGAAAGGAAGGAAAAGAAAGAAGAAAAGAAAGAAAGAAAAGAAAGAAAGAAGAAAAGAAAGGAAGAAAGAAAGAAAAAGAAAGAAAGAAAGGAAAACAGTTATAGGGATGGATGGTGGTGATGGTTTCACAACAGTGTGAATGTACTTAATATCACTGAACTGTACACTTAAAAATGGTTAAGATGGCAAATTTTATGTTATGTGTATTTTACTACCATAAAAACATTTAAAAAAATGATTGTCAACACCGAGGAGCCAAGAACTGTCTTTATTTTTAAGCTTTTTATCCACAGACCTAGAAAAATGTCTAAAACTATATAGTATCTTGAAAAGCATCATTAGAAACCAATAGTCAACTTTGATAATCCCAATAGTCACTTTCTCTATCAAAAGCATCATTAGAAACCAATAGTCAACTTTGATAATCCCAATAGTCACTTTCTCTATCAAAAGCCATATTAAAGCCCTAAATCAGAAAAGGTAGGGGTGGGGAGGCATCAGTAGAAATGAGCTGAACAGGAGATGCTCATAGCAATGGTGACCCATACTCTTCCACGTGACAGGTTTAAATTTTTAATTTATTCTGTTGGTGTGGGAGGTCCTATATATTAACCAGGGATAAATTCTATTCTTCCTAGTAAGATAACCCAACGCTGACACCAACAAATATACCCCACATCAAAGACTGAAATACCAGGAAGCATCTGGTGCTTGGAGACATCAAGCAGCACCTACACCAGGATGGAGAGGAGCATTCTCCCAGTAGCAGGTGGCTGGTGAGGACAAGCAGGGAGAATGTGCCTACTCTATGGGCAAAAATCAGAACTGGACAGACTTCTCTTAAGGAGGAGTATACAAAAAGAATGAAAATCTGCAACATAAAAAAGACTAAAAATATGATACTCAATAATGCAGAAGAGGATAAATATGTGCACATATACACATAGATACATAAATATGTGTCTATTGTGTGCCTATGTATTGATATAGATATGGTATACATGACGTAGATATAGATATTTTCTATGGAGAAAAGAGCCATTTAAAAAAATGATAGTTACGCTTTGAGAGCTATTGTTCAATAGAATTCTGAATATTTAATGCATATTCCTTCTTATAATTCACATGAGAAATTATAAGATTATTCCCATTTTACAGATGAAGAAACAAACAAGACATTAGTAACATGCTCACGCCATACAGCTTTGTAAATGGCAAAGCCAAGGTTCAAACTCAGGGAGCCTGACTCCAGAGTCTGAGGTCTTGGCAGAGTTGAAAACAATTGCCATATGCTTTCGATAAAATACTAAGATGATAGATTATAATAAAAGAGCTAAAGTGAGATAATAGAAAAGGAATCAATTTTAGGAGGGGGTAGCTGGAAAAACTGGCAGACTCTAGTAAAAAAACTTGAAATTTTATAAAGGGAAGGAAATGTTGTTAAGGACATTTTAAAGCAGCAACATTAAAACCAGCCTTAGAAACAAATAATACATTATATGTTAAAAAAAAAAAAAAAGATAGTAGGAAGGGAAAAATGAAGGGGGGAAAATCAGAGGGAGAGACAAACCATGAGGGACTATGGACTCTGAGAAACAAACTGAGGATTCTAAAGGGGAGGGGGGTAGGAGGATGGGTTAGCCTGGTAATGGGTATTAAAGAGGGCACATACTGAATGGAGCACTGGGTGTTATACGCAAACAATGAACATGGAACACTACATCAAAAACTAATGATGTAATATATGGTGATTAACATAACATAATAAAAAAATAAAAATAAAAAATAAATAAAACCAGCCTTAGAAACCATAGAACTAAATGTGTGACGCTGTCGTCCAGATCCGCTGGACCCAGTGCAGATAACCAGAGCTGGCGCCTAGCCCTTGAAATTTCAACTCTCAAGTGTAACATTTCTGAGATCCTCTGAGCATTTTACAAAAGACTTTGTTAGTAAATAGCAGTTTTGCAACAAAGGGATTTAAATTTAGGGACAAAGCTTAAAACGGGAATCCAACCATGCCTACAGTTCATGTCTGCATTTTTGCAGAAATCATTTTTATGTAGATTTCTATATATGAAATTTCCATAAATGAAGTATGTGATGTGTCAGTCACTGTTTTAAAACACTTTAAATATATTATCTTACTAAGTCACACAATACCTTCCATTTATGGAGGAGGACACTGAGAATTCTATAATGTGTCAAAGGTTATAGTTCGTTAAGTGTTAGAGTGAGGATTCAAAAAGACCAGTCTGCCTTCTGAACACTAGATTAAGTTCAATACCTTTATTCTAGGTCTATTTGACAAATAGTAAGAGTACTATGTTTTGGAGGAACTATTGCTATCACTATTTTATAAATAAGGAAGCTGAGGCCCAGAGAAGTTTAAATGACTTTCCTAAGGTTCAGTCTCTACTGAAGGTAGAGGTGTCAAACCTAGGTCTTCTGATGTCCTAAATATCACCCTGTCCTTTATACCACCAGTGTCTTTTGTCATAATTCACCCAGAGCTTCCTTAGCAGCCTAAATAAGGCCAGCAGATCATGTTAGAAAGAATATTCGAATTGATGACGGGAGAGTATTGAGTTGATGATCTGATTGTTACAGTTGCCCTGCCACGATTTCAGCTCATTACACAGCCACAAGATGGTTTTAGAAATTCAAGCTTGGAACCATGATCAGGAAATTATGCTCTGGGAACTCTAAGAGTAGTCCTTTGTGTTAAGTCCCTTCATTTGAACCATCTGGGGAGAATTCAGTTTCCACTGTGATCCAGACTGACACCAACATATGTCGTTGAGAACTTATGTCCATTATGTACAGGGAGAGATACTGCGTTTCAGTGTGATGCCTCTAGTCAAGGGAGTTCAAGGGAGTTATTTGTAAGCCTCAAAGGTATGGGGAAGGAAGGAAGGAACGGAGGGAGGGAGGGAGAGAGGGACGGAGGGAAGGAGGAAAGAAAAGGAAGAGAATCCATTTCCTACCCTGATGTGACTACTGGCAAACTGGAGGTTTTGGAGCATTTCTGCATGCCCTTCCTCTGAAGGGAAAGCACACACACAAGGGAGATTTTAAATAGAAGCAGCTGATTCCTCTCTTTAGTCCATCCCTGTAGGAACGCCCCTCTTATTCCAAAAGAACTCTCATATTTTTCAGTTCAACATTTTTTTTTCAGTTCTATTTGAGAATTTGAAATATTAGGCTTGTTTCTCAGTAAACTATTTTATATGCATAATAACCCCCTCTGGGGTGTGTGTGGGTCAGCCAACATTGGCACACCTTCCGTCTACTGAGGCTCTCTTGTGCACTCCTGTCCTCAGTTTGCTCCAAGCCTGCTTTGTGTTGGCTGCTGAACATACAGAGTTGTATGTTATTAATTCCACAGCTTATTTTGAAATTTGCCCCTGAGGCCATCTCTTCAACTGCCCTTCAGTCAGAGACACAAAGCTTTTAGTCTTTAATATTTCTCTATCAAATGGTTTATATTAGCATTATTTTTCCACTTTCTTTCCAGAATAATATAATCTATTTGAGTTTTTATTAGGCTTGTGTGGCCAAAGCATTCTGGGCCAGAGTAATTAAATGAAGCAAGTAAAACATTTATTGATGGCAATATGTCATTGAGTGAAGGGGAGCATTTTAGAAGTAAAGATTTCTACCCCCCCCACAAGTAATATATTGCCATCTGTTCCCATTTCACACAAATCAGCACTGAGAGAGCAACATGAAAGAGAAAATTGGGTCAACATTTACATTTCAAGTCAGGTTGGATTTTGCTTTTTCAGTTTCTTTGGACTGGAAATTTAAAGGTTAAGAGATTATTTCAGGCATGGGGTAAGCAAGGCAAGAAATGGATCCTTCTGGGTAGCCCCATGAAACTGGGAGACCCAAATAAAGGCAAAGAAAATTATAGGGAAGAAGTAGTGTTTTGTGTGATCTAAGTCTGACCATAAATGTATGAGACCAAGAGGATCAGAATATTCCCTTTAACTTATCCTTGTTAAATCTGTGTTCAGCCCTTAGTTCCTAACTAACTGTTCTTGGTCTAAACGTGTGCCTCTAGGTTACACAGTGATCTGCAAGCTTATCTGTCTGACTGGTGGCCTAGAAATATCCAGTACTTAAAAAGATTAATCTCAAAGCACATTTAGCGAATAAAAACCATTATCTCTACATTCCCTTACTAGAGAAATGACTAAAATTTTGCAAAATCAGAGACTATATTGTGGGGTTTGTGGTTTATGGAGACCAACAAAATTGGGAAACTTTACTCATCCTACAAGAATATCTTGGAAGATTCTCTGCTTCTTTCTCTCACTCTCTCTCTCTGTGTTCTCTCTCTCTCAAATAAATAGATAAAATCTTTTAAAAAAAATAAGGGGAGATGCCTGGGTGGCTCAGTTGGTTAAGCGTCTGCCTTCGGCTCAGGTCATGATCTCAGGGTTCTGGGATCAAGTCCCACATTGAGCCCCTCATCGGGCTCCCTGCTCAGCAGGGAGCCTGCTTCTCCCTCTGCCTCTGTGCTCTCTCTCTCTCTCAAATAAATAAATAAAATCCTTAAAAAAAAATATCTTGGAAGATTCTGAGCCAGGACATCTTCTTCCTGCTCTCAGCTCTGTGTGTGTGTGTGTGTGTGTATGGCCCATGCCTGTGTATGTGTGTTTTCATGGTGGCACTAAGATAGAATCTCTTTCCTTATTGCTCACTCCTAGTTGGCCTAATGGATACCTAAGCATTATCAAAAATCTCCTTCCTTTATTCTGTAAATTTTATTTTTACATGTTAAAAAAATGGTTTGGTGTTGATAATCTACTTTTTTGATTTTAGAACTTCTTCTTCATGGCCCAAACCCATTTAAATGTTGAAGGGCCAGTTGATGTCAGAGAGCTTCTGTCCTGAGACGTCTCAGTGCTAGCAAAATGGGTTCATGAATGTTATAACCTTGGTGGTAGAGATAGAGGCTATGCATTGCCTCAGCAGTTTGGGCTCCCTCTCACCAAGGCTGTCCTAATGATTGCTGCAGCTTAATGTCTGATCAGACAGGAACAAAGACCAACAGGAACAAATGGGGTAACATGCTTTAAGGAAACCAGGCAAGTAGATTACATCAGACTCCTTCTACCGTAGAAATCACAACATGCCTATTCCTGTACCAAATTACCAAAATTCTGGGGCCTTAAAACAGCACAAATTAATTTTTTTTGCCATCTGGATGTCAGAAATTACGAATGGATCTGATTGAGCTAAAGTCACATAGGATGACATAGGGCTATGTTCCTTCTAGAGGCTGTAAGGGAGAATCCATTTTCTTTGTTATTTAGTTTCTAGAGACTTGTTCTTGTTAGCTTCATTCTTTGTTTCATGGCCCCTTCATCTATAAAATGAGGAATCACTCTGATACCTGTTTTCATCATCATATCTCCTTCCCTGATTCTCATTCTTCCACCTTTCTCTTTCATCTTGTAAGGATCCTCATATTACACTGTACCCATCTGGATAATCCAGGATAATTTCCTTATTTTAAGATCATTGATTTAATCAGAGCTACAAACTCCCTTTGGCTATATAAGGTAATATTCACAGATGTATTAGTCAGGGTTCCTTGAGAAATAAACAAGTAGGATATAATAATAGTAATAATAATAAATTTAATTATTAAGTAATAAAATGTGAAATTAGCTCACAGGTTTATGGAGACTGAGAAGTCCTATGATCTATATCTGCAAGCTGAAGATCCAGGAAAGCCAGTAGGATAATTCAGTTTGGATCCCAAGGCTAAGAACCAGGGGCATGATGGTTTAATCTTAGTTTGAGAGCAAGAGAAGATGAGATGTTCCAACTCAAGCAATGAGACAGGGAAAAAAGGAGTGAATTCTTCCTTTCTTTGCCTTTTATTCTATTCATGCATTCAACAGATTGGATGATGCCCACCAATATTGAGGAGGACAATCTAATTTACTAAATCTACCAATTCAAATCCTAATCTTAACACAGACACACCCAGAAATGTTTGATCTGGGCACCCTGTGGCTGGTCACATTGACACATAAGACTAACAAGCACAAACCCACCCTTCGTCAACTTGACACCTATAGACATCTCCTTAAACCATGCTTATTAGTTTCCAAGTAAAGACAATAGCGAGGTCATAATTCCACCAAACATGATATAACTGTGTGTGTAAAGCTGAAATAACACTAACCTGTTCCTCATAAAAAAGATAAAAATACTAAAATGATATTTCTCCTTGATACACTGGAACTTAAAAACTATAATGTAAAATTAACAATACTTGAAAACTATGATACTATGTTGGTGACCCCCCCCCCGATCCCCCTGACAGCCAGTACACTCATTCTCTACGATTGTGTTGACTGATGACAACTCACAGCTGTCCCCTTTGCTAGAAATTTGCCTTTAGCCAAATGGGAGTTACTTTACCCAGGAGGCACTGCTGCCCACCCCTACATATACAGAGGCAGACCGTGGCCCATGACTGGCTGGCATGGGATACAAACATGTCCCTTCAAAGTGGGAATAATTCTGCAGCGTAATCTTCTTCCAAAATATGCCCATGTGATCAGACTGAAACTAATCTCCATCTAAAACTATGTACTTGTTTTCTTTTCCTTTGTTCTGTCCTGCTTCCATCAACTTCTTTCTAAAAGAGGTCCCCAATAAGTTCTATTTGAATAAAAATCCCTATATTAGCTTCTGCTTCTAAGGAACTTGAACTAAGATATTTACCACCAGATAATCTATTTAATCACATGTATATGTTTATATTTAACATACATATATATTTATATGTCTTGGATTCCCCACCTACAACCCTTACAGGCAAGATATGTTCTTCCTTATCTCTGTAGTCTCTTTGTATTCCCTTGCATAGTATTATGGACTTAGTAGGCTTTCAGCAAATGCTTCTGGATGTAAAGGCAGGAGCAAGCTAGCCATGTGTGATGATCTTTTCTCAGCAAAGCATCTACTTTATAACATTTCTGAGCTATAGTCTCCATAAATGAATTTTTAATGTAGTTTACAGTGGAAAGTTGGCTAATAAAAGGCAAGCTCAAAGATATAACACTAAACTCTCATGGGGTCTCAATTCCTTCCTAAACAGCATCATTTTTATTGTTGTTTCCAAAATGAGATCATCTTTCTCTTCTGCTTTCACATTAACTAGATTTGTTCAAAGATCTGACGTTAATGTCATCAGTCTGGGCTATTGCATGAGTTCCGCTAACTGTGTTTTAAAATATAGCCATTAGCATGCCATAGAGGAAGATTTGATCTCATCACGCTATAAATCACTTGTTTTTCTGAGAAGATTGGAAATATGACAGACAGCTGTGCTTTATCAATGTTTTCATTTATACATATATCTTTCCCACTTCAAAGTTTGCAGAAGAGAAGTGAGATAATGTGATTAGGTAGCCAAGCATATTCAATGTTCTGAAAAGTAGGTCATTGTTGAGATTAACTGATGTATTAAAAGGATTTAGAAAGGTGGTAAATTTTTGATTTGCATATTTCTCTAAAGAGTCTTGACTCTTGTCAAGTCCCCCTCCCACGTTTTACAGAAGAGCAAGCCAAAGCACCACATCTAGCAATTTAGTAGTTGCATATTACTCTTGCCTGGTTTTTTTTGACCTTGAGCAAATTATCAGTATTTCCACACTAGATTTATTTTCCATAATCCATCAACTGCATTGCTTTGGGGGCACTGAAAATGAGACCGGAGAGTGCTAATGTGACAGATGAGGACTGAAATAATTAAATAGTGCTCAGCATAAGACTACTATACATCTCTTTGACCAAGCATCCTTTGAAAATGCCTTAAATGCCAATTAAATAAAGACTGCTTAGTGGTGAGCATTGTTCAATGCCACTCTTCCTTTTGGCAATTTTGGTCTCATCAATGGCATTTTCAAAAAGATAAATTAATAGCCTTCTACTAGAACATAATTTATTCTGTTTTGTTCTTTAGTTTACCAGCTAGCACTTTATTGTATTAACAGTATATATTATATGCATATAAAGATTTGAGAAATCATTCTTCTTAAGAACTTGAAATCTGTAGAAAGTTGAAATAAATATTCTACTCATTTACCCATTCATTCCATTCAATAAGTCAGCTCATTTTTAGTGAGGAGAGAGGCACATAAATAAATGGTTAATAAATAAATAAATACTTATAATAATAGATCTACATTCATGATGGACATATGGGAGCACAAAGAAAGGACACCTAACCCAAAAGGATGATATCAGGAAAGTCTTCCTGGCAGAGATGGTGCCAGCAGGTATGTCTTGTTGAATGAATTGAAGCCAGCCAGGTGAAGGGTAAGATGAAGAATAACCTGGGTAGGGTGAAGTATGCTGAGATGGATCAGGGAGATGGATTTCAAGAAGAAAGAAAAACACATCTGAAATAAGTGGGGCAGGGCTAGATGAAGACTTAGAAGGAAATTCAAAATTAAGTAACATTATTTATTTATTTTTTATTTTTTTAAAGACTTTATTTATTTATTTGAGAGAGAGAGCACAAATGGAGGGAGGGGCAAAGGGAGAGGGACAAGCTGACTCCCCGAGGGACTCAATCCCAGGACCCTGAGATCATGATCTGAACTGAAGTCGGATGCTTAACTGACTGAGACACCCAGGTGCCCCTAAGTAACATTCTTTAATGTTATTTAAATGTTTTTTAATGTTATTTAAGTACAGGTATACATGCATGCTAAAATTTAAAAAGACTTCTTTCTAGATTTTCTGATGGTAAAATTCTGGATATGTTCATCCAAATTAATCTTCTATCATTTGGGGGATGTGGAGTGGGATGGGCACAGGTTTTTTTTGTTGTTGTTTTGTTCTTGTTTTTGTTTTCTTGACATGCCAAGGAATTTTAACTTTATTAAGAACAATGGAAAGTCACTGAAAATTTAAGAATGATGAGCAGAAAAGAAACATGAGAAACTGTTGTTTTAAAGTCCTGGTGTACGACTTACTGCCTATTGAGCTCCAATTCGTAGTTATGAGGGATATGGTTAAATGAGGACAGAGTAAACTAAGTCATTATTTTTATGTTCCTATATCTGAACACAGGCAGAGGTTTTTATTTTTATTATTTTGAACATTTTGCTTTTTCTTTCTCTAATGAAGTAGTTTTTTTCATGAATACAAAGGATGTCAAAAGGCAGTGTCCTATTGATGGTCAATAAAAATGCATAAATTAAGAAATATTTATTCAGTGTCTACAATATTCCTGACACTGTGCTTTCTCCTGGGTAAATTCCAGTGAATATCTTATGAAACACATGTTATAACAGATTTAATACAAATATTTTGTAAGATAAAACTGAAGCCTAAACCCATAGGGCTTATTTCACTAAATAATTGCTTGATCTTACATTAAAGGACAATTTCATTATGTTTTTTTTAAAACATCCCACCCAAATAATGTAACTATGCTAATATTCAAAAGTATTGTTTGTACTTAGACCTAAAATTTTCGAAAGAACTGTAGCAATATGAAAATAGACAAACTATACATATTACTTATTTGAATCTTCTAACTGATTTTTGAGGAATATCGATCAATAAAACAACCACTTTATTTGAAAAAAAGAAAAATTACGTAATGGACCAGTCAAATTAGTTTTTCAGATAAACCATGGCTGAGGGAGATTAGTAAAATATCTCAGCTATATTACTGATGTTGAAATATTGGTTCTCAATCATAAAGCCAGATGAAATCAATCACATGACACTATGAAATCTATAAACTTCACCATTTACAGTTAGAAACTATATATAGAAACTATAGATTATTTAAAAAGTCACAAATGACACATTCTAGTTGTAAAAAGTCAAATAGTATAGAAGTGTATCCAATGAAAACTAGAAGGTTTCGTGTTCCTTTCTCTCCTTTCCAAACCCACATCAGAGATGACTGCTGTTTCCTGCTTAGTGCAGTCCTTACTGCTTTTATTCTCTACATTTGCAAATAAATGTGGCTGCAATATTTTAAGCAAATGGGATCATTTTATCCATTCTTTTCCATGTCTTGCTTTTATTCATTCAAAATGCACTGGAAAAACTTTTCATGTCCGTACCAATAAGTATACCTTTTCCAACGATTGCAAAGTTTTTAAGTCTTTCTTTATGATTGCAAAGCATTTACCTGTATAGATGCAGAATGCCTTTTTAAATACTTGTTCTTTTGATAAAATCATACAACTTTTTCCTAGTTGCAAACAGTGCTACAATGATCTTTCTTATATGTATTATATATAAATGCACAAAGTGCAAATATTTCTCTAGGATTAAATTGCTGGGGTAAAACCCATACAATGGTTTAATGTTTTAAATGTTTAAATAGCCGAAAACTATTTCTACTAACAATGTATGATTATGTCACTATACATTTCCCTGCATCATTGCCAAGACTAAGTCTTATAAATCTTTACAGTTTTATCCAATCTTATGGACTAAATATGGTATTTCTTTGAAAGAACTGTCCGTATGCTATTTTCTTAACTTTCTAGTTGACATTTCTGTGTTACTCATTGAAATTCAGTGAATAAAGGCAGGACAACTGGCAGTTGAAAATATTTTGCTGAAACTTCTGCCTCTAATGTTAGATACAGTTACAGACAAAAGGTTCTACTGTTACATAGAGATCTAGGTCTTTTTCCAAATTACAACACTTGGAATATGCTGAAAAATAGTTGTTTACCTACATATCACATATTTCAGTATGTACTTACAATTCAGTTTGAAAGGGATCTTTTATTATTAATAAAATTCCTTATCCTTTGTGTTGCATAGAAAGTCATCACCATACTGTAAACTTAAGCAGAGCTGTTTGATTAATCAAGTCTTACAAAAAAGTTTGCAGATTCAGACAGAAATAGGAGTAGAAATGTGAATTTACCTCCCTTGGGTTGTCTCCTAACTTGTGAAGTCCAATACTTGTTCTTGATGGTTGTCATATTCAGCTGTTCAGTGCTATCCAAACAGCCATAGTCAAAGTATTAACTTACTATAGGAATGGGGAGCATGTACCTTTCATTCACACATTATCTGATATCATTTGAAAAGCTTATTGACTCCTTTTAATATATTGAAAGTTATTTTAAACAATTTGCTCTAGGATCAAACTATTCAAAATTTCCAAATCTCAGGTTTCCTTCCAACTACCTTCCTGGGTTTACCTGCTTTTATAGCCTTTCCACCATGACCTTACTTTAATAAACATTTTACCTGGTAAGAGGAATCCTCACTGTCTGCATCCTCATGAATCTCTCCTTGTCCCCAAAGAGGTCCCAAGTGCAATCTGGTTCTTCTTTTATAGAAATCACACATTGTTCCCATCCCCTTGGCATAATATCCAGCTGCCATAGAAACTAATTTTTGTGCCCCTTGCTCCGGGAGTGCTCTGATCCTGTTTTAAGGAGCAATTCTCCTGTTAATTAAAAACTCTCTAGAAAGGGAGAGTTTTTTGTTACAAGATCTAAAATATATATACTTCATGAGTTAGTAGCTATAAAACAAACCCAAAATATTATTGAAAAAGAAAACATGTGGTACAAATGGACAATGACGGGTGATGGAGAAGCTTAAAATGTTTTCACTAAAACAGAACAACAGCTGTCATATTGAGATAGATGAGCTGATTTTTATTTTTTCTTCTGCTTTAGGCCTTTACATCTTCTATTGAATGAGTTAGCTAGGAGGATTTAAAGAGTCCTGAGTTCAAATAATTTTCACTCTGTCACTTACTACTTTGGGCAAATTGCCGAATATTTCTGATCTCTGTTTTCCACCTGTTATATCAGAATGATACTTTTGTGGCTTTCAGGAGGAAAGCTTTGAGCAGTCCCTTGGCCATAATAACAGTCAGTCAGTGGCAGCTATTATTACAGTACTTGGACTGAGTACTAAGTACCAATAACCCCAGGCCATTGAGCAGCTTCTTATGAGTTCAAGGAAGGAAATAACTCAATTTCTGATGCCAAGGAGAAAATGTTTTTAAATCCAGGAAACTATTCATAAACATTGTTTGCTATTTTGTAAATGCCTAACAATCTGTAAAATAAAAATCCTTGCGTTAGCAACTCTTCACAAACAGTCCCTAAGAAATGTAAGAGGATGTATAATGAAGAGTATTTCATTTCATTTCTGTAGTGACATTTGCCTGCAGTGATGTCTATGTTGTTTTAGTCAAATGGGGAATTTCAGTTTGATATCATGACATACTAATTCAAATGAATTTGGAAATAGGAGGGAGCATTCAAAATATTCACATAGAAAGTCTGATTTGTAAAGGACTGAAATACCTTCTCATTAAATTGTCAAAATGAAACAAGGACAAATGCAGTTGGTGGGGTAATTTTTATTAAATAAAAATAGAAATTTACATACAGGCATTTTTAATTTGTCTGTAAATTATTTTCTTATCCTTTCAAATGAATCTTATGGTGGTAGAGCAATGTGTTCTTGTATCTTTGTTAACATGATTGCACTTATCACATATTGCATGTGATTTCAAATGTATTATTTTGAACTGCCAGCTACTTCTGGCTATTTACTCTTTTCCGGCACATTTAGCATTGAGTCAAGATGGTGTCATTCCACATGCAAACTCCAACACCACTTTGGGGCCTTGGACCCTTCAAATAGCTAATTCCCTGGAGTGCAGAGGTGATGGCAGGGATGGCGGGAAATGACAAGGTGCTGAAAATTCTATTGCATTCATTAGCTACTTCCCTGTCAAGTCTTTATTTCTATATGCAACTGTTGAAGCCAGTGTGATTTAAATAGATTAAAACATTTATAAGAAAATAAATTTAAAAGTTGACTTCTGAGAACCATTGTGGCAACATCTATAAATATTTTTATGACTTTGATTTCTACTCTTGTTACATTAATAACTAAAACTTTATTATTAAATAGCCAAGTAAATTTCCATGTTATCTGATAGTGCTTTAATTACTTTAAATAATCACTTTTGTATTGCTTAAAGAAAACTAGTTAAATGGGGAAGTTTTCAGTCAGCTTGTCTAATTTATGCATTGTCCCCAATGGTAGGTAGAATTCTAAGACAACTTCCAGTGACCCTCGATCTTTAGCGTGGGTGGAATTTGGATTATTAGTAGATATCATTCCATAATTATGTTACATTATATGGCAAATGGGATTTTGCGGATGTAATTAAGTCCCTAAATTAGTTGATCTTAAAATAGGGAGATTATCCAGGTGGACCTTATCTGATCACATTGGCCTTTTAAATCTGGGTCTCGAGGGCAGAGAAGGAAGAAGTGAGAGATTCAAAGCATAAGAAGGGTTCAACATGCCTTTGCTGACTTAAAAATAGAAAGGACCACAAAGCAAAGAATAAGTGTGTGAGGCCTCTATTGCCAAAGCGGCCCTTGAATGACAGTCAGTAAGGAAATATGGACCTGAGTCTTACAAATGGAAGGAACTGAATTTTGTAAAACAATGAGAATGAACTCAGAGGCATCTTTACCCAGAACTTCTAGATAATAAATCAGCCGATATAATCGTGAGTTTAGCTTTGTGGTACCCTGCAAAGAGAATCAGCTACATCAAACTTCTGAATTACAGAACTGTGAGCTAATAAACAGATGTTTTAATCTGCTAAATTTTCAGTGCTTTGTTACACAGCAGTAGAAAATTAATATACCCCCTTCCCCCAAAAAAGTTTGATCTAATTTGCATTGAATATTTCATATTAACTGCTTTTTTGAATGTTAAAAATACATTTTATTTTTTCAGGTATCATCAATTTGAGAGGTACCTTTTATTTTAATATCAGCTTTAAATATTTTAGCCTTTAGCTAATGTGGGAAACTTTTCTGAATGTTCACATACTATCCTGTTTTACATATTCAAGCCAGATTTGAAATGTTCATTATGAGGATGAAGGTGAAAAGAAATATGGGCCATTAAAATTTCTCTGTGTTAAAAAAAAAAATCAGGTTAGAAAAGTAATAAAACTACATGGCTTGCTGGGACACATCATATTAATGCTAAATTTAATTCAGAAGATGAGAAGAAAAGCAAACAGGAATGTAATTAAAAGCAATTTAGCCAAGGAGAAATCACAGGGAAGATTGTCCAGATTGGAAGAGGAATTTCATGGAGGGTGATGCTTTTGAAGATACTATCATCTTCTAAACAGGGGAGTTTCCAGAGAGAGGCTTCGGGGGGAAATACTGCTTAATTTACAATAGAAGTTCTCATACTTATTTGATGTATGAAAAGAATGGTAGTCTAGGGACCTGGAGTGCTTTTTTTGGTTTCAGATGAAGCTAAATTAAAGATGAATTCTCCTTTACCACTAAATAGCTAAGGCAAGCCCAGGCAACCTGCCAGGTGAAAGTATAGGAGACTGACCTAAGTCTGGCTGGTCGGTTAGTCTTTTCCTACTTCAATAGTGTATACTGCTATTTTGTAGAAACAGGGGCAGTGAAAGCATTATTCTTTAGATTTCAGTTTTAATTTATAAAAAGAACTATGAAGAAAAATTTTAAAATTGCACCTTCTTTAATCTAAGAAGTTATAAGTTAAAATATACAGCGATTGACTAAATTAGGGCAAGGTTTACTTTCTGCAGATCTTAGCTTTGGGAAAAATTGCAGCATCTTGCAGGGTAGCAAAAAGGCCTAAAAGGATCATCTTAATATATATCACAGAAAGAAGTTGTTTAATGTACACACCTTATCATCTTGAAGTATCAGAAAACTTGTTTAAGAAGACTTTCAAAAGAAAGGCTCTTGCTTGAAAACAAATCATTCCAGTGGTTAGATCTATTTCTCTGAATGCCGATATTGCATTTATTTAGAAACTTTAAATGTTATATCTTATTGAGAAAATTATTACTTAATCTACTTCTCGCAGAGAGCAAAAGCCATTGGGATAAAAACTAATGAATATAATGACTGAGTAATCTTTAGTAATAAGAAAAGCCACATTATACATACCCTGGGTGTCAGCTAGGATTTAACACAGAGAGAATTCAGCATATAAGTTTTACAAAGTGCTAACACATTGCACTGTCTCTCCCTGAGAGAGTTGTAGCTGTACAAGGAGTCAATTCTCCTCTTGTTTTACTACCTTCCATTATTCCCAGACCTACAACTCAAAATTTCATTCATTATTTCATTCACTAAATATTCATTAAATGCCACCTTCATGCAGCAATGACTAGGACAGACAAAAGCCTCATTTTTATGTGGATTTTATTTTAATTGGAGGGATATATCAACATGACCTAAAAGACAAATTACAAATTTAGACACAGAAGGAAGGCATATATACAAAAGACTTTCAGAGTTTGCTAAATTTTATTGGTAAAAATTTCAGTAATGACTGTGGGAAATGTCCAGGATTCTCAACTAAAGTTCTGGATGAACTTATTGATAGCTGACAAATTTATTAGAGAATCTGAATTCAATGCCATGGTTCTAACTGATAGAAACTGTGATTCAATGGTGGTGCACCTTAAATGAAGTTAAAATGACAGCAACTACTCTGGTATAATATACTAGGTAAAATACAAGGATGTTGAGAAATAGAAATGCTAGAATAGATTTATCATGCTTGAATCATCATGTGCCCATCACTTACATTCTGTTGGAGGATCCAGATGGCTTCCTTCACCATGACCTTGAGGTCTACATTGTGAAAGGAAGCATCACCATGCAGATGGGAGATAGGAGATGGTACAATTGAAGTAGGGTCACTAATTCTGTTGGAGATAGGAGGATTCTGAGAGGGCTAGGACCATGGCATGTGTTTAATCAGCTAAGGCAAGTTGGGCATGATTTCTGTAATAGTCATCAGAGCCTATGTGGTAGTCTGAATATGGTCCTTAGAGACATTTATTTATGATTAATGATGATGAGGTTCCCCAGAGCTAAATATGTGGACAGCCTGCTAAGGTCCTATTTGCATGTAAAATGGACAGAGAGAGGCTTGACTTAAGTAGCTCTTTTAAAGAAACATGACTCTTCCCCAAATCTAAGACCTGAGTCTCAGAGTACGGTTTGAGTGGGCATCCTTCAGGAAGAACCACAGACAAGTATGTCTGTGGAAGTAGCCTTACACAAAGGAACATACAAAAACTTATTTAGGAAACTGTACACTAGTAAAAGGGATCCATGCAGACCTCAGGGAATTATTGGACATTGCCTCCAGAATAAAACAATAACTAGAAATCCATTACAACCACTGGGATCCACTGGTCAAAGGAGATTTCTAAGGGTGTTAATTGATGATTAAAGAAAAATATTGCTCCAAGTTTAAGTAAATTGACTTCAGGATAGAACTCTACTTATGTGTCAGAGATGGAAAACATCAACTTGCTCAACTGTCTCTTTTAGGCATAGGAAGTGAAACTCAGAGAAATCAAATGACTGCTTTTAAGTGAAAATCCAGGTCTTACAAGGCTATTATACCAACCCAGGTGCCTGGGTCCTCTGAGCAGGGTGCTGGGAGTGGGAGAGACTGGAGGTTGTCTGGCTTCCAGGAAAGAATTGGAAAAGGAAGGGTCATATTCCCTTCATTCTTCATTTTGGCTTTAAAATTTTACTTTATTCAAATTTATTGAAAAATGAAAACAAATTATTTTTTGTGGGATAGCAGGAGTTGGGGTTAGACGTGTTTGAGAGGAGAAATTTGTGAAAAGATAATAGCTAAAATTTCCCCAAAGTTGAAGAATCAGCTATACAATTTGAGTTAATAGAAGCACAAAAAACATGATAAATATACCAAAGCATATAAAAATCAATACTATCAATACTGTATATAACATAATCAATGATCAATACTGCTTATAACAGTAGTAAAGAGAAGATTTTTTTTTTTAAGATTTTATTTATTTGACACAGAGAGAGAGCACAAGCAGGGGGAGTGGCAGGCAGAGGGAGAAGCAGACTCCTCACTGAGCAGGGAGCCCGATGTGGGACTCAATCCCAGGACCCTGGGATCATGACCTGAGCCAAAGGCAGATGCTTAACCAACTGAACCACCCAGGCACCCCACAAAGAGA
The DNA here is from genome assembly GCF_054177405.1 of Leptonychotes weddellii. Taxonomy (NCBI): domain Eukaryota; kingdom Metazoa; phylum Chordata; class Mammalia; order Carnivora; family Phocidae; genus Leptonychotes; species Leptonychotes weddellii. The sequence continues at coordinate 134,154,122 of NC_138373.1, read as the reverse complement.
AAATCTTAAAAGAAGCCAGAGGGAAAAAGACATGTGGAAGGACAAAGGTAAGGAAGATAGCAGAGTTTTCTTGGAAATATGCGAGCCAGAAGACAGTGGACCAATTGAACATACTTTATGTACTGAAAGATAGAAACTACCAAACTAGAATTCTTAACTCAGAAAAAAATAACTTTCAAACATGAAATGAATACTCTTTCAGACATGCAAAAGCTGAAATAATTCAATATTTGACCTTAACTACAAGAAAATATTAAAAGGGAGGTGCCTGGGTGGCTTAGTTAGGCATTCAACTCTAGAGTTTGGCTCAGGTCATGATCTCAGGGTCTTGAGATCAAGCTTCCCATCAGGATCTACGCTGAGCAGGGAGCCTTCTTGGGATTCTCTCTCTCCCTCTCCCTCTGCTCCTCCTCCTGTGCTCTCTCTCTCTCTAAGAGAAATTTTTTAAAAAAGAAAATATTAAAAGGAAGACCTTCAAAGGAAATCACTATCTTGAAGAGATATCTGCATCCCCATATTCATTGCAGCATTATTCACAATAGCCCAGATATGGAAATAACCTAAGTGTCCACTAATGGTTGAAATGGCTAAAGAAAATGTGGCGTATATATTCAATGGAATATTATTAAACCATTAAGAAAAGGAAATCCTCCCATTTGTGATAACGTGGATAAAACTTGAGAACATTATGCTAAGTGAAATAAGTCAGACAGAGAAAGAAAAATTCTGAATGATCTTACTTATATGTGGAATCTAAATAAAGCCAGACTCATAGAAACAAAGAGTAGATTGATGCTTGCCAAGGGCTGGGGCATGGGAGAAATGGGAGATATTAATCAGAGTCCAAACTTCAAGTTATCAAATGAGTAAGTTCTGAGGCTCTGATGCACAGCATGGTGACTTCAATGTATACAGCATCAAGAGACAATTAAAAAATATTTCTCCATCCTCTGCTTGTCTTCGTAGCAGCTGTTTTCTGCTTTTTTTTTTTTTTCTCAGTGTCTCACTCTACACATTTCCGATTTAGGAGTTGGCAGTTGCTTTGGGAGAAAATTGCCAGGAGAATATTGAGCTCATCTCAATGCATTTACTTCTCTTTAAGATCTTGGCTTTTCACATCCCTGCAACTTTAGTTTTTAACTGATGCTTTCAATCTGTTTTTTTTTTTTAATGCATTTTATTCATAGTCATTCTTTGTGGGAATGTTAGTTTAACCAGGCACTTCACCATGTCCATTGGTACATGTAGCATATAAATTTATATATTTTAAGTAATTTCCATATTTTCCTACCTATTTCTCCAAATATAGGGGGTAGGCCATGTTAGTGTTAGTGCTTATGTGAACTATTCCGTTTAGTCTGAAGCAGTGCTGTCCAATACAAATAACATGTGAACCACATATGTTATTTTAAAATTGTAAGTACTCAAGAAGTAAAAATAAAAAATGTAAAGTTACAATAAATAGTGTACTTCACTTAGTTAAAATCAAATAGCCCTAAAATACTACCATTTCAACACAGGTCTTTAAAATCCATTGTATATTTTATATTTATAGCTCTTCTTGATTCATATTAGCCTTATTTCAAATGCTTACAAGCTAGCCTCATGTGACTAGCAGCTACTATATTGGAGAACGCAGGACTAGAGATTGCAGACCATTCAGGGGAGATGTGACCTAGCTAGAGGACACAGGTACACTTTGCAGTGATTCTGGCTCGAAGACTTGGATTGTCGTCCTTGGGAAACAACAGGTCTCTGTTTAGCCATACAAAGAACATTTTCATCATGTTAGGTGAAAAAGTTTGTGGACACATTTTTTTTTTAACTGCTCAGCATCAAATGTTCTTTCATATTTTAGAGAAATAATCCAAATGATGTGATTCAATGGAAGTTAGGATTCAGCTTCCTTCAACTGAATCCCAAAGTATGAAAACTCCTCTTTCTGCTTCCCAAAAGCCAAGATTTACACATGTAACTCCAGTGTGGCCAATCATATATGTCTCCTAAGGACACTGCACTTTAAATACAGAGATGCAGAGAAGGCTTTAAAGTAGTCCCAGACTGCTCGAGTGAAGCAGAAGGGAGTCCTAGCAGTGACCATGTGCTTGCGGCGCCGTTCTCAAAGGACAGTTCTGGGTTCTGAATGTCTCTGTGTTGCTGTCTCCTGGGCTTTCTTTGTTTCTGCAGGTGTTCAGGCCACTACATGAATCTTGAAGTTTTGAGGACTCGTGATTTTGCTTTTTTTTTTTTTTATGTTATGTTAG
>NC_138373.1:134126222-134151758 GCF_054177405.1 Leptonychotes weddellii | reverse complement strand
TCTCTCATGGTTCGTCTCCCACTCTGATTTCCCCCCCTTCATTTTTCCCTTCCTTCTCCTAATGTCCTCCATGCTATTCCTTATGTTCCACATATAAGTGAAACCATATGATAATTGACTTTCTCTGCTTGACTTATTTCACTCAGCATAATCCCCTCCAGTTCCATCCATGTCGATGCAAATGGTGGGTATTCATCGTTTCTGATGGCTGAGTAATATTCCATGATTTTACTTTTTAGTACAACATGGTTGCTAAGTGTACCAATTTAGGAATCAAATGGCCTGAGTTTGAATTCTGACTTTCCTACCCATTAGCTGACAGGATTTAGACATATTATTTCACTTTTTTTTTGTAATGATGATAATTGTACCTACCTCATGGGCTATTGATAAGATAATCCACACACAGTGAATATACTTATCATATATATTTATTCTGTACTAAATATTTAGCTCTTGATAACTCAGCTTCTATTATTTTAAAAACAATTTATGGAAGGCCTACTGTGTACTAGATAGATACACATAAAACAAAACTTCTCATTTTTCCCATCTAAAATTGCCTTAAAAAAAGAATAATTATTTCACATTATTTGCCTAAAGTTTGGGGAAAGGGTTACATGCAGCCCAACAAAGCTACTGCAAGCTTGAAATATGGTTGTAGTCTTGAGCTTCACCTTGAATTTTCCTCCAACCTTACATGCATCAAATGTGTTTCCAGTTATCTGCCATTGAGTAATGTATGCCATGTTTATATGGTGGTTTTAAGTAGTGACAGGAACATAGCCCACTATCCCAGATTAAGTAGTGTAGAGAGGATGGCATAACTTAATACTGGCAGTAGCCCTGCAAATGTGAGCATTATAATTTCCACTTCTAAGATGAGGAAATTGATTGAGAAAATATTTGCCTACAGTTACACAGCTGGTATGCACACAGTTATACATTTTATTTTGTTCATGATTCCTTCTTCCTAGACAAGGACTCCAAACAATATTTGTAGGTGCTTAGTCACTTTACCAACAATCGTAAAAGAGTTCTGCCATTATCTGGAGCACCCTTGATATTTTTAGAAAAGTAAGCCAAGCCTCAAGGAATGCATGTCTCATGAATTTATTTGATGTCACTGACATCACCACTTTCTTAATCCCTCTCTCATCTTCTCCAATTTTTGTCCTTTCTTTTCTCAAGTCTATGATCATAAATATTTCTATAAACAGCCCATTATTTAAATAGCTTTCATCTAAAAGAATTCTGGAAATTTCTGGAATTTTCAAGGAGAGGCTTTTGAATAATCATTTGTAAGAATAACTTCTATGTTCACGTACTTGCTGTGCCAGCAAAGTCAAGTAAGATAGGTTTTGATGTAAGACACTTAATTTTCCAGATGCCACCTTTAGACTTTTCCCAGGCGGCTGAAGGATAGACCTTATCCAATGATACTGATAACTGCATGAGGGTGGACCTGACTCTTCCAGGATGTCACATCAAAGGCTATATGTCTAAATTTCTACACCTGCTAAGCCACTAAATGTTTTGTTTTGTTTTGTTCAAATATAAAAAAGCTAGCAGAGGCATTGAAACAGCTCTGGAGCTTTTCTGGTCAAGGCTCCTTCCTCAAACACTTTGACTTCTAACCATGAACATGTGTGAATTTTTTTCCCCATCTCTAAATCAGTCTAGAAGCTTCCATTTTACCTCTACTGAGATGGCACTCTTTGCCATTTGTTTTTGGAAATAATTCATTTTAAACACAAAGAATGAATTTCTTTATCTTCCTCTTTAATGAAAGTATCTCTGCTGTAGAAATATACCAGTCAGCCAATTTTCTTCACCTGCAGTTTGCCTGTGCATAATGATCTCATCATGAGAAATAAACTGTCAACCTGATTATAGCAAGGCTTCAGTTATTTTTTAAAGAAAAGAGAGAAGAAAAGATAATTCATATTTTTTATGGAGCACTGATAACCTTCCATTGCATTTTCTGTAATGTGATTACAAATTGAGTTCAGTACTGAATGATTAACAGTGATAAAAAGTTTTGCCAATTGAGAATCAACTTGGTTAAGCAATTCATTCACCCATTATTTAAAATTTGTCATATTTAAGAATTAAAAAACAAATAATCATAATTCTTTTGGACTAGTTTGAAAATCTGGTTCTAAGAGAAATACACAGGTTAAGTAAGTGACAAGGTAAATCGTCGACTCTTATCAGTTGGAAATCTGAAGTGGTGGCTGTTTGTATGTAAGGTCCACAGGCTTTGGATCACACAACTCATGCAAAAAGAGAAAAAGTTCATTTGAATATCCAGATTCTTGGGCTTGCTAATGCCAATTTTGAAATAGATGATGATCAGAAGAAAACATTTAGATAACTGAGTAAATATTTTCCACTTCTAGTGGCCAGATCTCTCCCTGAAAGCCAGACTACTATAATCAATTACATGCTGGACATCCAAACGTGGATGTCTTAAGATTCAAAAGTAAATTAACCATCATATCCTGCACAGTTGTTTCTCTTCTCTTGTTCCTATATTCTCTATCTCATGAAAGAATGTCACTATTTGTATAGTTGCAAATTCCTGAATTTTTCTGTTTCAGTTATGTTCCATGTCTAATTAACCAACAAGTTCTATGGTGTCTACATTATAATAACTCACTAACCCACCTACCTTTGTGTGGGTCCATTCTGTCTTAGCATAGGTCCCTCACCTATATCCCAAGACAGATATTTGGCAGAACTCCCAGCCTCCAAGTTTTTCTTCCACTTCTCCTCGAAACCATTCTCCACCCCTCCAGAGTGACTATTTAAAGATATAAATTCCTCCTCAAAATCCAATAGGAGGTCCCCATTGCTCTCCAGGTGAAGGGGGGACTTCATAATAAGATTCATAGGCTGTTCGTGATTTGCTTCTTTGGCCACACAGACTTCTCTTTCTTCACCTACAAGTCAGATGTGCTATGCTTCCTTTCCTCTGGCATTTTTGTACCCCTTTCCTTTTCACTGCATTCAGTACTGCATCTCTTCTTTGCTTGGCTCTTAGTTATCCTTTAGGTCTCATATGGGTATTACTTTCCCTGATACTCATGTTAGGGACATATACCTTTTCTTTGAGCTTCACTAGCAGCATAGACTTCCTCTATGGTAATACTTGTAATGCTATATAAAATTTCCTGGTCATTACTGTGTATCTCTAACTGAACTAAAAATTCCCAGAGGACAAAAAACACATCTTTCTTGTTCACTATTATATTTCCACATCTAACATAGAGACAGAACATAGGAAGCATTTAATAAATATTTATGAAATGAATAATCCAAGAATGAATAAATATTAAGAATTTAGATCAATAGCTCAATTTCTAAGAAAAGAAATTGAAAAATGTAAAGACATAAGAAAAGCAAACTGGAAAAATTTTTTAATAAAAAATTTTATTAAAAATTGGAAATGGAGGGCGCCTGGGTGGTTCAGTCGGGTAAGCATCTGCCTTTGGCTCAGGACATGATCCCAGAGTCATGGGGATCAAGCCCCAAGTCTGAGCTCCCTACTCAGTGGGGGCCCTCCTTCTCCCTCTCCTTCTGTCACTCCCTCTGCTCATGCTCTCTCTCACTCTCAAATAAATAAATGAAATCTTTAAAAAAGATTGGAAATGGGTGGAAGACAATAAAGAAAATTGTTTCTTATCTTTTGCCTAGTTTTTAACATCAGCCTATGTAAGGCCAGGACAAGTAATTATTGGATGTTTCAACATGTTTAGTCCAGACCAGTGTGAACCCATTTGATAATTTCCTGGCCTTTCCACTATTAACAGCAAATATATCTCTCTTTCTAGATGTCTGGTGGGAGGGAGAATACCCCATTTGTCAGTCTACTCTCTGGATTGCTTTTGTAAGGTCAGCAGATTTGCAACAATACATTCCTACTTTTATTTAAGGCCAGAACTGAGCTCTTCTTTTGAACCTGGATGGATGTCTGATTTCACTTGACCCTCATTCTTGAGGGTAAATCCTTGTCTTAGAACTAAAGATAGCAAACATATATTAGGCATTCTTCTATGCTGGGAATAACCTCATTTATTCTTTACAACACCCTGAGAAACACATGTTATTATATAGATGAGGAAACTGAGGCTCAGAGAAGTTAACTTGTTCGATATCAATCAGTTGTTCCAGTTCACACTATTGTGTCCAATGATGATGTATTCAACCCCTGGGTACACTAAAAAAGCTCCCATTATAATGAAAACACATATTATCTGCAAGGAGTACATCGTTTTCAAGAACTGCATAGGGTAATGGTGGCAGAAATTGGGTTACAAATTATAATATAAGTAATACCTTAATGAAAACTAAATTATTTAACTTATCTAGACTAAAGAGAGAGAGAGAGTCATGCTGCCCATGTTTAGATTTATGTATTGAGTAGATTTTGGAATAACATATTAAGGAAATTAATTAGAGATAACTCTTGAATTTATGAGCTGCACAACAAATCACCCCAAAACTTTTAGTGACTTAAGAACAGGATGACATATTATGTCTTACAATTCTGTGGGTTGGCAGGGTGGTTCTTCTACACATTGCCTGGGTTATATGTTTAATATTGCCTTAAATCTTTCAAGGTCTTAACAGGGTTTCTTAGAGATAAACCCTTGACTTGATCTTTGGTCCCAGGTCTCATTTCACCTTGAGAATTTTTTTTACTGGAGGTAATACATGGAATGAAAGATAATTTTATTTTCCATCTTACTAAATCCTGGCACTTCCATATATCTTCTATATTCTACTTGCAAACAGAAAGTTTCTTTCTTGAACCCATCTCGATCTTCCCTTACCTTTCACATGCAGCTAAAAAGAAGCCAGTTGGCACTTCCAGCATCCTGTGTGCAGATGAAGATGGATAGTTGGGTCTACAAATTCACAAGGTGCATTTTCTGACTTTTACCTCATTGTAGGCAAGGTTTTTGACAATGTTTTTCCCTGTTACATAACATGGGTTATCCTTTCTCCAACCTCTAGAGTGTCTTGGCCATTTTCCTAGCCTTTCCTAATAGATTTCTTGCTGTCTTTCCAGCCTCCACCTGGCACCAATTTCCAAGCCATTGCCACACATCTTAGGTTTCTGGGATGAAAACACTACACTTCGAAGAGTCTGAATTAGCCAGGGTTCAGTCAAGATGGCAAAACCATTTTGAATGTTAAGGATTAATTATTTTAAGAATTAGATCTTAACGTAATTTCTGGAGGAGCTAGGGAGGTGAATGCCTTGAACAGTGAGTTGGAGGATCAACAAGAGTCTCTAACCAATTCTCTCAAAGCACGGGTGCAGGAGGACAGGGAGAATCTGAGATGCCAGACAAATCCAGCCACAGAGGTGGGACTATGCAAGGGACATTTGTGAAGAGGTCTGTTGGAAGCTGTTGCCTCTGTGTAGCTACCACCTCTGATGATACTCAGTTAAGCATCTGTTGGTGGTCCTGGGGACATTGTTGGTCAGGATGTCCAGCAGCCAGGATGAAGAACTAGATCTAGAGGGACATAGGCCAAGGACAAACAGGAAACCACCAGACACATCAGCAACTGGCAACTGTCTGTCATTTTACCCAATCATGAAGACCTTCCAAGAATCGTATCAACTAATTGCCTCCCAAATCTCTCACAGTGCTCCCCTCCTCCCTTTGCCAAGTAAAACCCAGTATCATACAGACAAGAGAATTCTGGAAACATATTTCTCAGTTTGACCAACTTGACAATAGAACGATCCAGTACAGGAGGGGAATAGATCTGTTTCTTTTGCTGAAAAAAAATGAGACCTCTCTATATCCTCACACAGGTCTAGGATTTAAACTGTGCAAAGATGCCCAGAAGGCCCAGGTCATATTCACGTCTAAGTAGAACTAAGTAGACCATAGTGGAACTCCGGGACTCTGGGACTTTCAGGATGTCAGGATTAATGCTCATGTGCCCATGACTAGCTGGACAGAGACTCAAGGGTTTAGATCACTCTCTTACATGAGCCTCTACCATCCAAATCTTGATTTCTCTTAATGTCTCCTAAATTTTAGAACACCCACCCCCAAACCACAAAGAGACAAGCTCTCTGAATATACAATTCAATCGTAACTACTACCTCTGTTTTCTTTTAGTAGTCCCCTCTGTGAAACTAACATAATATCTTGTGCATAATAAATTCTCAATGTTTGTGAATTCTGAAAAACTAAGAGGGACGAGAATAGAATATAAACAAACCATACCCCTAAGGAATCATAACCAAATAGGCTAATCTGTTGTCAGGTTCAATAAATGAACATAGAGTCAAAGGTGAGAGGAAAAGTCAAATGCATCATGAGCTAAATGTGCACAAGAATAGTTGGTTGAAATAAAGCCAGAGTCAGTGAGAAACTCCAGAAAGAAGCCCTCAAAAACAAACATGAAGCTGACACTGATTTTTAGTAGGTCAAGTTAGGTGATTCACAGGTAAAGTCTTATTAAGGCCCCAAACTTCGACCTGCTGCCTCATAGCTGTGATCTTGGGTAGACAACTTAGCTCTTGTAAACTACTCTATGCCTCAGTTTCCTCATTTTTGAGATATAAATATGAATAGTAGCTACTTCATGGGATTTTTGTGAGAATTACTTGAGATAGCACATAAACAGTACTTAGCACAGCATAAAGTACTCAGTGACTGTTAATTGCTATTATAAAAGATTGTGTCAAATAACATTAGTCTTTTTTTAATGCTCTTAAAATGTTTGCATATGATATTCCAGATATGGTCTAATCATGCTCTATGCAGGGGAATTATATTCTCTCTGATCTAATGCTACAGAAGAACTGTGGGAGAACTGCTTTTTTACATAAATGGCTAGAGGTGCATAGTGGATAATGCTATATATGGTAATTATTCCCTGACATGTATTAAAATACATGTTTCCTGACAGTTCTTTATCTCAATTTCCCCTTATTATCAACCTGTTTTTTTTTTTTTTAAATCTGGTTGTGACCATAACTAAAAAGATTTGATGGAACAACTTAATGTCAATGATTAAACATACTAAGAAGAATTTGGTGTTTGGCTCACTTTTTAAATTTGCCCTTCTTTGTTTTAGGAATGATTGAAAATTTACTTTCATTATGGTTGACTACAGGCAAGGATCAGAGTAATGGTATTTTACCTTTTTTTAACACTCATTCATGCCAGATAGTGTCCTTATATTGGCAAACAAGTGATGGCTATTTAACTTAGGCTGAATTTATAAAGACCTTTGAAGTGCTCTGACTTCAAATAAAAATGGTCCCATGAAGGAGATATTCACATATACACAGCTATAGGTCTGCCCAGTATGTGTTATTTGGAGTCAATTTTCTCCATGCTTTATCTCATTAGCCCATATAATTTGAACTTAATTATAAAATTTTTTCTATTATTTTACTTTTCTGCATGCTCTTGTATTTCTCTTCTTCTCATCCTTCTCCTCCTCCTTACTTTTTCTTTATTGTGATTGTCTAAGGAGGTAACTAGAAATGACTCAGTCTAGTACCCAGTCTTGCCCTAAACAAATATTAACATATTCTATTATCAGTTAAGGTCATGCCATCTTTCAAGATTTACTTAAAATTGCAACAATTCCTCTTTCTAGATGATAAATCTGAGGTTCTCAGCAAGATTCCAATGGCTGATATTCTCGTGAAGAGAGAAAATGAGAGGTAGAGATAGAGAGAATCTGAAGCAGACTCTGCACTGAGCAAAGAGCCCAGTGTGGGCCTCGATCCATAACGAGAGATCATGACCTAAGCCAAAACCAAGAGTTGGACACTTATCTGACTGAGCCACCCAGGCGCCCCTATCTCATGATTACTTCTAATCCTGAATTTTTCTTTTTATTTGTTTATGACTCTGCCCTTTGCCGACCTAGAGATGGAATATCCAACTCTGATTTCTCCAAAATGCTGTCCCCACAAGACATTTGTAGGTGCAGCAGATTTCACCAAGATGTGGGGCAACAGAAGAGGGTTACATAGCAGCAATCATTCCCAAACTGTTTAATACTGAATATTAGCCCTGTTCTTTAAAGCCTTTTGTCATGGAACACTACATCAAAAACTAATGATGTAATGTATGGTGATTAACATAACATAATTAAAAAATAAATAAATAAATAAAGCCTTTTGTCTGCCAGCTACCCACCAGGAATTTCTCAGTAATTACAGAGTTCCTACATCTAAGCCTTCTACCATGTCGCTTTGTTCTCTCTGTCTCTATTTCTATCCCTGTCTCTGTCTCTCTCCTTCAGAGGCAGCAAGGTTTGGTTTTTTGCCCTCTCCTATTTCTTGTTTTCTTTTAAATTCCTATTAAGATTTTGGACAAATAAATTTATCTTTTGTTTTCTTCCGAGATTGTTTCAAAAGGCAGATTGTTCCATGCCTTCAGGTTTCATACTCTAAAGCAGTATATCAAGGTGTTTTCCTAAACAAAGTTAGTTTTCACCCTAAGGAGAACTCTGAGCCAGCTGTTAATTTTACAGTCTTATTTATCCTGCCTCTTGACTTAAGGAATAAACCAATAAACGCCTTTTGGGAATTAACTTCTCTAAGGGAAAGGCATATGTGACATGGCAGAAATACTATTGTGATATAATTTTTCTTAAAGGTTTTGATAACATTAATATATGTAATTCAGCTGATCCAATGTACAGCCCTCTGTTAGAGAAAACTAGATTGACCCTAGTGGTAACACACATTTATTTCTGTGCCTCATATATTCATGCTGTATTTACAGACACTTTTGCTCTCTCCAAACTTGGATCCCTGTCCTCGTATCAAGCTTTCATATCATTTCCCCCCCTTAGGGTAAGTTCTTTATTATCCTAAATATATTCGTTTACTTCTACAAACAATTCAGGTGATCCTTTAAATGATGGCCTAATGAGTAGGAAATGCAATAATGATTGCAAGGAGCCTAGCCAATAGCATGGCCTATTGGGGGAGTCATGCTTCTTTTTGCTAATTGCAAATATGTCTGATTGAAGTGGTCAAGAACCCTGATTTTTCTTTATCAGTTGAATGTGCCCATGCATGTCAACTGCATTGTCGTTCCCAGAGTTGAAATCTGAACTGTTTGAAAACACTTTGGCCACAGTGTTAGCCAACATATCTTGATGGAGAGCCCACTGCAGGCAAAGCATTATGCAAGGAGCTATGAAGTGAGAAATGCCAAAGAGTAAGTAAATCACGCAGCTCTTGTGCTTGGAGAGAGTTGGATGCAAGGGAAAGTGGGAGCAAAAGTAAAGATCTTTGGGAGATATGCTTACTTGTCTATGTACACATATTTGTGTCACTGGTATGTAGATATATGTATCTGTGCATTTCTGTAAATATACATATGATAGCTAATAAGACTTCTGACTCTCCAGCCTAATCTCTTGACACATCCCAGCAGTAACACTGAACTGCTTGTTGCTCTATTTCCTGCCTCTGTGAAAGACACATACCAGAGACTCTAACTGTAAAGCCCTTCACAATGGCCCACTCTTCTCAGAGTAACTCTCCCCTCTCCTTTAATAATCCTCCTTGGACTCATATTCTCCAAGAAGCCAAGTTGGAGAAATACACTGACACACAGTCATGTTAATCCTTGAGTTTTATTTTGTTCCTTTCTTCAGAGTGAGCTTGTTGCAACCAGTGACATTGGGTTAGATTTTAAAAATGATTGGCAGTTTACTAATATGGTTAGTGAAGACCTATGCATTTTCTTCCTCACAACCACCTGTGTTTGTGTTTAGAGCAAGCATCTGTGAAGATGTCTTTTATAATTCTTCCCCAGAGTCTCTCTTGCTGATTACAATTCTCCCCCAGAACTCACCCTTTGGAGGCACTTCCCTGCAGTTACTAAACTGATTCCAAGAAAGAAATGGAGAGGCAGGGTTACACACCTCTGTGAAAGCAGACTGGTCCATGGTGGGATGTAGGACTGAAATAATGTTGTTTTGATCTTTTGCATGACATGTCAATTACTGGGAAGTTTCAGGTTTTTTTTTTTTTTTTTTGGCTTCCTGCCACATTGCAAAAGGAGAATTTCACTGTGTGTAGACTCCTGGTATCTTCCTCCAATTCAGCCATTGCTAGAAGTATAAGGTATGAGATAGGCAACATGTCCTAATCTCTTCTCAATGCCTAATACTTCTTATATTTGCCTCATCTTAGATTCTTAAAATCCAGTCTCAAACCTCTTTTGATATATGAGTTGCTTCCAATGAGGACATGCCATAAACTAACATAAACAGACCATATTTTAAGGACATGGATACATAAATGCACACAGATAACTTACTCTCAGTTTGTCATGATGGACATTGGTTTTGATATTTATGCAAAGTTATGCAAACACGGGTACTGTACAAACAAATGTTGAGAAGCTTCCTGAACAATGGAAGTTAATGAAGCAAAGCAAGGGCTCAAATGCACATTTCCCACAGTGTCTTCTGTGCACACACACAGCCCCCCACACCAACACTAGAGTTCAAATAAAAAGTTGTGTTATTTGACACATTATGTCTGCCTTATTCAAATACTGTCTGCAGCCCAGTTTCTTAAATTACTCTGTTTCCTACAGAACTAATTTTAAAATGAATCTCCCACTGACTTCAAGGGGCTTTCATCTCTTTAGGATGGTGATGAAGGCTAAAAACGTGTGTGTGGTGCTCCAGAACACTGAAGAATGAAGTCCGTGTCAGCCTAGCTCACAGTACTGAAACAGCCCCAATTTCTCCCTGGGTGCTGACCATTAATCCCTGTAAAATCTTCAAAGGGTTTTAAGTGATAAGCAAAGGGAAAATGGGCCCTGGGAAAAACACCCTTCTCTGGACAGACTTCATATCAGAACTTCATAGTCAAATTAGAAATGTTCAGTATACAGTACCTTTTGTGCTAGGGATATAGACTGGTTTATCCTTAGTTTTTGTTTTTGTTTTTTTTTAACCTCAAATAGATTTTATGCAAGGAATGCAATTCAGCTGTAGCATTATAAGAAACAACACAGGAAGTTGCTTTAAACTCAGCATCTTAGCATCCTGGTACATAATAAACTCCAAACAAATTCCAGGAAATTAAGGTTCTTTTAAATTGCTGAATAAGATGAAGGAATAATACTGAGAAGAAAACACACACACATACACACACACACACAGGAAATTAATTATAGAATAATTACCACACAGCTGCTCCAGAAATTTGGAGGTACCCTGCTTTCTTCTTTGTTGATCAGATATAATCTGATTATGCTCCTTGCTTGAGGTGACTCTGGTCCTTCAATCTCCAAAAATAAATTCTCATTGAAGTATGACATTTCCCCATCTACTGGCTAAGTGCTTTAAGAACAGGATTTGTGGGGGCGCCTGGGTGGCTCAGTTGGTTAAGTGACTGCGTTCGGCTCAGGTCATGATCCTGGAGTCCCTGGATCGAGTCGCGCTTCGGGCTCCCTGCACAGCGAGGAGCCTGCTTCTCCCTCTAACCCTCTCCTCTCTCATGTACTCTCTCTCTCACTCTCTCATTCTCACTCTCTCAAATAAATAAATAAATCTTTAAAAAAAAAAAAAGAAGAACAGGATTTGTCTTTCAGAGTCTTAACCTAATCCTTTCACTGATACAGATAAAATCCCAGTTGGGAGTATTGACAAAATGAATTTCGGCAAGACAGTAATCTATCAGAATTCTTTACAGTCTTTCCTCCTCCATGTTAATATTCTGACAAGGCATCGGTGGAGAAGGCTGTATTTATTTGCTCATATACTTTTCTTCTCCTCCTTTCTTCCTTCACTGGGTCTTTCTTCTATTCCTGATTCATCTCTTCTATTCCTCTTTAAAAAGTTCTGTCATTTTTCCTCCTTTCTACTGATGACACAAGTTTTTCTTCATGTTGTTCCTCACATTTCTAAGAAAATTAGCTCAAAGGCAATCAGCTGCATCAGATTCTAAACCACCATCTTTTGGTTTATCTTTCCTCTTCTCTTCCCAATCTAGACGTGTAATACTAATTAATATTTGCTTGGACTTTACATTATGTGAAGTATTTTCACATCTATAATGATACCCTATACAACTCTTTAAAGACTTGTCATTAATTGTTATCATTTTATAGGTAAAAAATAAGATTAAGAAATATTCCCAAACAGATACAAATAACAAAAAGTGAAGGGAAGATTTGAACCTATGTGTGTTTTGATTCCAAAATTTATTGGTATCCACTGCAGAGCCCCATTCAACCAAAAGCTTCTTAAGCCGCTATCCCTACAGAGATATTAACAAGCATAATAATTCTAGATAATACAAAAGTTCTGTTATAACACTAGAAGACATTAGTAGATAGTAGATACAAGATTCAAAAATTTGTGGTTTTGAATGTCACTGTCTATCAAATCATATAAAGAATTAGGACCTAACCGTGACAGATTGAAATCCTATTCATAGCTATTGTTTATTAAAATCAATTAGGTAGTCTCTCCTTCTTGCCAAAAGCAGATAATTCAGATGATACAACACTTCTTTTAGGATGACTTGTTGTATCAGCAGGAAGTCTTATCACATTAGATTTTAAACACAGACACTCTTCTTGAGATAGCTGTGGAATGAATTGCTTTCCAAAGGGTTTTGCATAATTTTAATTTGCCTTTTTATTGCTAGTAATGGACCATCTGTACCTGTGGTTTTCTATGAGATTTTAAAGGAACATACTGTGTAAGTCTTGCAATTTAAAATGCAGAAAAACATTAATTAAATAAGCCATGACAAGTAGAATTAAAAAGGATATTGATAAGTTCTAAAAATCAGCAAAAATAAGGAATTTAATATCAAGAGTAGATGTTCAAATATTTGCAGTGACAAAAACTAATTTGGATTAACTACCTAATTGTTAGCAGACCTTTTTTTCAGCTTTATGCTCAATTTGTGAAACATTAAGAAACAAAAATATTTTTCCCTCTAATTGGATTAAATTAGAAATCAGGAGTAACTCAGATTATATGAGTAATCTAAATTATCAACTGGTTATTAGTTCACTGGAGATTTGATGACATTTTAGAGATAATTTCATAGTATAATTTAAATCTTCAGTGGGGAACTGTGATTTGTCCCATTATATCATAATTTTAGCTCATAAACTTCTTTTTTAGTTTTAGCATTTTTCCCTGTAATTAGGGACAGATTTCAATGTTCATTCATTCACTCTTTCATTCATACATAACATTCATTCACATTCCCTTGGCCCAGACTGAAGCACATGGCTACCCTAAGTTGCTAGCAATGTTAGGAAAAGTAATCTCTTCCTGGGTACCACTGTGTCAACTTTTGTGCTTAAACATGCATAAACTGCTAAAAGAGATAAAAGAAGAACAGATATTGAGAAATTGTTGACAATAGCCTGCTCCTGTCTATATTTCTTTCTGCACACACAGAACATACTCACTGCACTATAAGTGTAAAGGGGCAGCCAACAGACAAATAGCCTGTTCCTTATAATCTCCTTTAGAGCAAGAGAATTTGTAAGTATGGCCTCCCTTTCTTTGCAGTTGACAGTTTTACTAAATAATCTTCCATGCCATAGTAACAAAGGTTATTAGCTTTCCAGCCTGCAGTATTTATGTACTCATAGTCTACAACTCAACCACTAAGACGATGCCACATATGTTTTCTTATGGCAGCACACCTCTATGACACCAAGTTCTTTATTAGCTAAGGTATAGGTCAGAGATTTATTACAAAGAAACTTCAAAATGCAGGGACTTGAATTATATAGAAGAAGATTAACCTTGTGGTAAGTGTGTGGTCTCCAAGAACTCTAACTGGTCAATTGGCTACATCATCTTCAACATGTGGCTTCCATCTTTAGATCTAAGATTTGCATCAGCTGCTATTATTGGCCAAGAATAAGAGAAGCAGGGATGCACTGGGAAAGCAGCTTTATCTTTAAGGAAATAATCCAGAAGTTGTGCATAGTTTTGCAGAGCCCCACTGGCCCACACAGTCACTGACTGCAAGGGACAATGGGAAAAACAGTCTCTTGGCAAATGGCCATATGTCCTGGTCACCAAATTAAAATTAGAAAAACAGAAAAAAGGAGAACGGATATTGGGGTACATAGCTTCTCTTCCACTTTTTTTGGCAGAAAAAAAAACATACTGAAGGTCCTCTCAAGATCTAAATATATGGGCTAATATACCAATATCCAGATCAAATCTAGTAAGTATATTAATCATTTCATTAATATAACTCATTACTAATGTGGAAAGGACTTTCTATTTTTAGCAGGGAAGGACTTCATATTCCCATCAATTATTTAAAATGAATATGAAGATTGATTCTTCAGCAACACATATTATTTTTAGTTTTATAGCTTGGCCTTTTATTAGTCTACTGACTCAAAGTATTTGCATTAAGACCTTAGGTCTTTTTTTCCCCCTATCCAATTATTTCTAGACACAATAATTTCCAAATGCATAATTGTAAAAAAGAGGTATATTTTTTATTACTAGAGAGACATATAGAGCAACTATTAAAGTAGCTAATAATTCCTATTCTCATTATTCTTCTTTCTCTACATAATGTAACCATGATAATGTATATACACATCACTTAGAATGTTTCTTATGAATTCATTTTCAGTTCTAGGTTTAGTCAAAAGCTCTTAGCCACTTGAGCTCAAATTCCTATCTCGATGCGTCAGACCTCCTGCAGACTTGTTTATCTATCACATACAATCATGATTAACCTAGCAAGGTGATGACTCTCATTGACTAACTCCTTCATGTCTTCTAGTCTTTTGTATCATTCACAACGATGCTTTTAAAGCTGTGTTCTGCCGAGACCTGGGGCTGTGTCAAGAGGCCAGTGTAGGGCAGAGAGATGAGAAGCTGGATTTCCCAGGATTCTGATCTCTCCCCATCCCCCTCAGAGATAAAAGCTGGACTCTTACCACTGTTATATATTGAAGCTCTGTTTAAGATTTTCTTTGAGAAAAAGTTCTGCTTCAAATACATTTAACGCTAGAAATCTCGAAGGTTCTGTGCTGTTATTTCTAGCTTCCTACAATTATCCCCATCTCATGGAAAAATTGGAGGGAAATAAAAGAGCCAAATGGAGCTTCCTGTGCTAAGAGCTCCAATCATTCTTCTCTAGTCCTCTCCAAACAAAAATACAAAGTTAATTTTCCATTTTACTCTTTGAGAGTGAAATAGAAAAACAAGTGAGTAATATCCCATATCCTTCTTTCTGAAAGCTTTATATGTGGAGCTAGATAAGCCATTGTTACTTGATCAGATAGGTGAATAAAGCAGTGAAGATGGGATAATATTTGTATTGGCATGTTAACCACTGAGTAATGTCTAATTGTAATAGTAAAGTCTCATTAACTGCAATGGAATAGTTGCAGCCAATAAGTAATTTCCTGGGTCCTCTATTGAGATGGTCACCTTGATTTATATCTTATCTAGAGTTTCTTAAAAACATTGTGAATAACTTATAGTCCCCCATATGAACAAAAACAACTTCATATTTTACTAACCTTGAAACATCAATTTAATGCACTTCATTGAGGAAAATCTTGTGAAAATGTTAGCATTTTGAGCTCTATTGTTTCAGTATGTCATTGTAATGAATAAAGAGTAAAAAGCAGAGTGGTGCCTTTTTGAGTTTTGTTTCAAGTCAAATCCTAGAAAGAAATAATGCATGTTGTATTTACTTTTGGTCTATAGCATGTCTCTCTCATGAACTTGCATGATGACCTGTTTTTTCAGCTCGTAACTACTGGGCATGATAGAAGTATTAAGGAAACTAACAAAAAGCTTACCCTTTTATAGTTTTATAATTTTTAACACTGAAGTCAATTTAACTAACATTTTCCTTAACCTTTATTGTTCAGGTGGAGGTCAGTGTAGGAGGGGAAAGTCCTAGATAAAAAGGGAGAACCCTGGTATCACATCTGATTTGTCACTGACAGGGTTTCTGTTTACTCATCTCTAAAGCATCAGGTTAGCCTAGGATAACCCATTTGGACTTCCTAGTAAAATCATTTCCACAAACGTTTTCATAGGGAAAAGTTATCACAGTTATTCAGAACTTTACAGCCAGTTCCCAAATGAACGTATTTTAAATCTATTTCTTAAAAAAAAAAAATGTCTTAAAGTACGAATGGGAAAAAAATGGGAGAATCTTAAGGTAACTCATTTTTTATATATATTGAACACTATAAATTTCAATTATGTTGATCTTTTAATACAAAAAAAATCACCATTTATACTTATATAAATGTTCAGAATTCTATCAAAGGAAAGCAACCTTCCTAAGATTACCTTTCTAAGCTATAACTCTTGAAAAGAAATTAATGAAAGTAACAGTTGGTTGAGATGTCATGTTTTGCTTTGTTTTATTCTATTAAAAGAGTATTTATTAAAGGAGACCTGGATTTTTATTTTTTATTTATTTATTTTATTTTATTTTTTCACCATGCTGTATGTGCCAAATTATATTTTTAAGGTTATATACAATGATTTTAAATGTATATGGTTTATTTTCTAGCTTAGAATGGGTATTTCTGGTTAAATAACTCCATTTTTTTTAATCTTCAGAGGAGAGTTATTTAGCATTGTTCAATCATAGCTTTTCCAGGCGTTCACATTAAAGAGATATTTCAACATCAGCCAAATGCATCTCTCCATAATGCTCTGGAGAGCAGGCACTTGGCTTTTATTTTCTGGGACAGAGTTTTGAAAAGGCTTAAGGCGTTTGTTTTAATTTTAATTCCTGAGGCTTTTAAAATAACATTCTAGAGTAGTTGGAGAAGGTTGTCAACTATAGCAATAAGTTTCCTTGGAATCAGCCCAGTGCTGCTATTCAGCATTGATTAAAATAGTGGATTTAGACCTCGCGGCTCTTTCATGTGCTATATATTCATTTATTTGGTACAAATAAAAAAAAATACAGGACTGATTTTTCAACAACAAAAAAATCAGCAAGCAGGGATTTTGTTGTGATTTTTCTAAAATGATAAATACAGCTTTGAATTGCTACCTGGAACAAGTCCTACCGTGTATAAGAAAATGGACAGAATTCTCCAAGGCATATCTAAACTAGCTTTCCCCTTGCTGTCCATCTTGTTTCATTTCTCTTATTTGAGTGTGAAAGTTTTAAAATGTATCTGTATTTCTATCATAAACTGGTGGGCATAAATAAATATAAATAACAACCTTGTATAATTTTATATTAATTCTCTCTGGGTTTATAGAGGTAAAATACAAATTGGTTTGAGTAATTACTAACTTAAGTCTAAATATATTTTATTTTTATTTGTATGTATGAAACATAAGCAAATGCAGTGACTGAGCCTGCCTTTGTTCATTCACTCATGTGAGTTGGTTTAGCACCACTTCCGCTCTACACATCTGCTCGACAACACATTCTGTGCTGTCTAGAGTGTGAGGACTATCTTAAGTTAGCCCAATTTTACTTTACAAATGGGTCATTGTCAGTTCAGTTTCTCTCAAAAGTTAGACACTAAAATAATTATAATATTTCTGACACCAAGTGCAAGTACCGCTTAAATGCCATGGAATATTCTGACAAGGCAATACCCCAGTTTATGTAATAGAAAGAGTATAGACTTCTAAATCTAACCCACACTCACTGTGGTTATGTAGATAAATCATCAAGTCTCTAAGAGCTTCATCTTTCTAATTCGTAAAATAGATTATTGTGCAAGTTAAAAAGGATAATACAGGGCGCCTGGGTGGCTCAGATGGTTAAGCGTCTGCCTTCGGCTCAGGTCATGATCCCAGGGTCCTGGGATTGAGTCCCACATTGGGCTTCCTGCTCCTTGGGAGCCTGCTTCTCCTTCTGTTTCTGTCTCTCATGAATAAATAAATAAAATCTTAAAAAAAAAAAAGGATAATACACATAAGATATTTATCTCAAACTAAGAACTCAGGTGAGGTTCTCTTAGAACCACTCTGCCCAGTCCATTAGCTCTGTTTAGATCACATCTTATATCTAAAATTGGGATGACATACAGAAGAAAGAATGTAATCATCACACTATAGCATAATTTCCTACAAAAGTTCTCTAAACGGGCATGTACAAAATGCTCCAGCACTGTCTTACTGTCATAAGGCAATGCCCTTGAGTGTGGAGGTGAGCACTCATGGGTGCACATGGGTGCTGTGCTCCTTAGAATCACCCCAGTGAGGTGTTGAGGTTTCCACTCAAACCTCTATGGGCACCACCTCGCAACAACTTACCTATTTTTAAAAATGATTTATTTTTGTTAAAATACAATACATAGTCATACAAATTTCTGGAATAAAAATAGACAACAATAAAGAAGAAAATAAACTTTATTAGAGATAACCACTATCAATATTCTGGTATTTTTCTATTTTCTCTATGAGTATATGTGCACATATAATTGAGTTCCTACTATAGGCAATTTTATATCTACTTTTCATCATGCCATCAAATGTTTGTGATATATAATTTTCAATTGTTATACAATTATCTATTTTATGAATCTAGCATAATGTTTAGCCATTGCCCTATTGTGGGACATCAAATTGTGTCTAACATTTTGCTATGCAAAATAATGCCATGAGCAGCAAAATTGTACATAAGTGCTATCTGCATCTTTGATTATCTTTAGCCTAAGAGATTCTAGAAATTCAATTGTGTGGTCAAAAAGTTTAAATATTTTTAAACTATGCCAAATATTTTTAAGTGCCTGGGTATATGCAGTGAAGTAACATATTCAGATTGACATTAAAGCAATTTATATTCTCATTGACAGTATTTAAAATATTCATCTTACCATTCCCTTACCAAAGCTGACTATTATCATTTTTACACACGTACACACACACACATGCTTATAATAATAATTTTCAGGGTATATTTATTTAATTTAGTACAACACTCTTGTTTCCATCTTGTTACTGAGTCCCAACACCACCGATTTTTCCTACCAATAAATGAACAAAGCCTCATACCATCCTTCATTATGATATATCCTAGATTTTATGTCTAATATTTGTTTAAAGCTATGCTTTAACATATCAGTAGATGCCTAAGGCTATCAATATGGTGAGTTGTATTCCTATATGGCTTCTAATGTAAATTAGACTAGTACTAGAATTTTCTTGTGAAATTAAGCAAAATAGAAACTGGAATAAAGTTACTATGTAAATTAGTATACTGAGAATTAAGGTTTTGGAATATTGACAGTGAAAATACTCATTCATTGCTAAACAGAGCCCCTTAATAATAAAGATTTCAAGGGACAAGACTAACACATTCTTACTCACAGGCTGATTATTTTAAATATGTTCATATAATATCAGAAGAGTGTGTGTGGAGATCTGACTTTTTTCCAGTTTTATTGAGAAATAATTGACATACATCACTGTATAACTTTAAGACTATTGCATAGTGGTTTGATTTACATATACTGTGAAATGATTACAATCAGTTCAGCTAACATCCATCTTCTCATACAGATACAATAAAAAGAAAAGAAAGAAGAAAAGAAAAAGGGAAAAAGATTATGCTTGTGGTAGGCTCTCTTAGGATTTACTCTAACAACTTTCCTATATACCATACAGCAGTGTTAGCTACAGTCATCATGTTGTACATTACATCCCTACTATTTATTTATCTTATAACTGGAAGTTTGTACCTTTTGACCACCTTCCTCCAATTCCCCCTTCCCCACCTCCATCTCTGGTAACCACAAATCTGATCTGTTTTTCTATGAGTCCATTGTATTTTTTGTCTTGTTCACTTGTTTGTTTTTAGATTCTATATACAAGTATATAAGTAAAATCATACAGTATTTGTCTTTCTCTGTCTGACTTGTTTCCCTCAGCAGAATGCCTTCAAGGTCCATCCATACTGTCACAAATGATAGGATTTCCTCAATATTCCAGGGTGTGTGTGTGTGTGTGTGTGTGTGAGTGTGTCACAACTTCTTTATCCTTCATCCATCAATGGACACTTAGGTTGTTTCCATGTCTTGGCTATTGTAAATAATGCTGCTATGAGCATGGAGGTGCGGATATCTTAGTATTTTCATTTCCTTTGGATATATTCCCAGAAGTGGACTTGCTGGGTCATATGGTAGTTCAATTTTTAATTTTGTGGATCCTCTAGAGACCTAACTTAATCCAAGTATGCTTGCTCTCAGAGTGGGAATGAGACAAATTCATTGGGATTTGAATCATGGTTTAGTCACTCATTGCCTTTATGACCATGGTCAAGTTACCTAATTTCTGTGGTCCTGCAATTCCTCATCCTTTAAGTGAATAAGAGAATACCTGCTTCCCAGAGCTATTTGAAGGTTAAGATTAAAAAATCCACGTATAATTTGTTGAATATAATGAGTATTCAAAATAGCGATTTTGTATATGAGACAATTTTAATGAGGTAATAATAGCATCACTTTTTACAACAAAACAATGATGAAGAAGAAGGAAAATTATGTTTACTATTCCATAGACTAACAATTTCAGAAATATTTGTTCCTTAGAAATTTCAATTCTTGAACCATTCTAAAAATAGAAGATTCGGTTCTTTCCAGAAACCTTAATTTGGCCTGTTTTATGATCAAAAACCTCAATTTCTGTTTTTTCAAACTAATTCCTTTGTCTCTGGAGACTTCAGTATTTGTATAGGTTCCGTCACATTTTAGGAAGTAAGACATGTAGTACATACCAAAAACAAACAAACAAGCAAAAAACTTTAAACAGAGTGTTTAAAGGCACACAAAGGCACCTGCTTCTGGGCCAGTTGTAGAATCTCCATCCCTTCTGCTTTCAAAGAATCTTTAAAGCACACACTTTTTAGATTGTACTTAAAATTTTAGCATTTTGCAAATTTTGTCCATGGACACAAAGCTTAACATTGTTTCCTTTGCTAAGATGTCATGGAGAAAAATATTTAAAAAATTGAAAACATTTCCTATAAAGTTCATGAGGAGTGTAATGATTCTCCCATCAGATGTTTATGACCATTTGTTTTCTCATCTTATTATTGTGCAACACAAACACAATCTTGCTGTTTTCACTTTTCGCTGTAAGATCTCCTTTAACATTCAGGCCTCCAGACTTTCTTGAGTGGAATTTTGTTCCCTTCAAAATCTATGTTAAGATAGTATCTTCTGTGAACACCAATTAAAACACAAGAAAGAACAGACCACCTAAAAGAAGCTTAAATTGCAGCTGGAGGGAATTGGATGAGACAAAAATGGACTTAACATTAAGTTTGGTTAGTCTTTGTAATAGGTTTTAAAGGATGTATCACTTTCTTTAGGAGTATTTCAACAAATCTTAGGAAATGGTCTAGCTGTTCCTCATTTTTATCAGGAAATCATAAATATTAATGAATGAATGCCCCAATTTCTTCTTTATTTATTCAAAACCCAGTTTAATTTGCAGCTGGTTAAGTTGAATGATATTGCAAATTGTCATTGCATCACTACTGGGAGCAGTAATATGTCTAGAACCATAACAATATGGTCTGCATAAATCTTGCTCATTCTACCTTTGAAAGTTACAGTTGATCTTGTATTGCCAATCCTACTTCCCCAAGGAAACTCTCCTCTGGTAACTATATCTTGAAGACTTTATTCTTACCAAATTATATATCTACATACCTACCATTCAGTGCACTATGTGATGTCATTGTTCTATACTGCAAAGTTCTAAATAGAGCAAGCATACTTGGATTAAGTTAGGTCTCTAGAGGATCCTCAAAAAATTAAAAATTGAACTACCATATGACCCAGCAAGTCCACTTCTGGGAATATATCCAAAGGAAATCAACTCTAGATAGTCAAGCAACTCTAGATAGCCTTAAATGAAGATATTTTCAGATTAGAAAAAAAAACAAAACAAACCTAAGAGAATTCCAAATTCAGTGGGTAAAGGAGGGGAAGACCAATGATCAGAAAGATAAATCATGAGACCAGATCTAAAAAAAATGGAAAAAGACCACTTTCTTTCTGTGGAATTGGTTAAAGCAAGTAGCCCTTAAATAAAGCTATAAACAATGCAGAGTTGTAGATGCATTTCTATGGTGCTGGACAAACCAGATACTTAAAAAAAAGTGTATAGCAATATAGTAGAGCATGATTTTGCATTCTCAAGATACCCTTTTGTAAGAACTACAGTGGTGTGATTCAAAGTTTGCTAATTTTTCTTTTCCTGAATCATGAAGCCTCTTGTAAATAATAAGCCATAAAATGAAATTGCCACTATATAGCTACCACATATAGGCTAAGCGTATGAAATTACTGATACTTGACTACTTTTGATGTAAAAATGACAATTTAATATGGATCTACCTAATCAAGCTAGTCTTATCAGGGTCATTGTGTTAGTTTCCTAGGACTGATGTAACAAGTACTCTTGTTGTAGGAGTAGCAGGAACAATGTGAGGGGACGTGTGCATGAAAATATTAATTCGAGTACCTTAAAAGTATAATACATGAAAAGGGAAGTGTTCTCATGAAAAATGTCATTATTGTCAAAAACATTTTCTAATTATTTAGAACATTCCAGAATAAGCTGAGAATATTAAATTGTTATGATCCTTGATTTTTGAAATACTTCAATTATAAAAAAATTTAACCTTTGAACTGCCACAGGATCATCTGCTGGGTGGTTGTTATTCAGCATGTGTTCTGGATAGTGAAAGAAGTAATGACATGCATGTTCAGCTGGGCAATGGCTGCCCCACTGGAGGCAAGGATGAATACTATGTAGATACCCTCTGGGTCCTTTTTGGTGCAGAACACCAGGAGGAGACTTCAGGATACATAAGTATACATTGATTACTGTGTTAATTTACTGAAGACATTATACGTATGTCTCAGAATGAAGAATGTCTCATTCTCTCTTATGCTAAATCATTTTAGAAAAAATAGGCCACCTCCAAATAATTTTATGCAGGTTTATGTCGTGTCTTAGGAGAGCATCAGACTATCAGGAGGCAGTAATTTTATTCCTGACTACCACTAATTAACTGTGTGATATTGGCCAAGTAAGTTAAATTCTCTGTGCCTGTTTCCTCATTCATAAAATTGGTGAACATTAGATTTTATGATTATCAAGGCCCCTTCCTACTGTAAAATTCTTTCTTCTTCCTTGATTTCATGGCCTTATCCATGTGCTTAGTATTACGTGTTAGCTTAAGTAACAGAGAAAAATCACCTTTCTTCAATTTTTGTCTGAAACATTGTCTAGACCAGTGGTTTACAGACCACTTTTTTTTTTCTCTTGCTTCTCACAGATTCTGTCTGTTTCTACTTAATACATTAAGCTGTTTGTAAAATATTTGAAGAAAGTGTTTTTCAGTTTTAAAAATATGAAAACTACTGGACACCTGGGTGGCTCAGTTGGTTAAGCGTCTGCCTTTGGCTCAGGTCATGATCCCGGGGTCTTGGGATCGAGCCCCGCATAGGGATCCCTGGTCAGCAGGGAGTCTGCTTCTCCCTCTCCCTCTGTTGCTCTCTCTTTCTGTCAAATAAATAAATGAAATATTTTTAAAAATAAAATAAAAATATGAAAACTACTCATCAAAGCTCTGACAGGAATGGATCAACTCTAGTAATGGAATAATTCTACACTTGATGTCTTTCTTGTACAACTGAGTTATAAACTTTTAATTTTATGACAAGATCAAAGATAAATTTGGTATGTTTTAGGTTATTTGTTGATATTAACTTATCTGGTTTTATGGGTCATACCAATTTCCTCAAACAATTTACCATAGAAATAATCAAATTGGTTTGGATGAAACAAAATTAGATTGTTTTATATGTGTTAAAAATAATAGGTCCCAAGGGCGCCTGGGTGGCTCAGTTGGTTAAGTGACTGCCTTCGGCTCAGGTCATGATCCTGGAGTCCCTGGATCGAGTCCCGCATCAGGCTCCCTGCTCAGTGGGGAGTCTGCTTCTCCCTCTGACCCTCCCCCCTCTCATGTGCTCTCTCTCATTCTCTCTCTCTCAAATAAATAAATAAAATCTTTAAAAAAAAAATAATAATAGGTCCCAAAATGCTGAAATCCTGAAATTCCGTATTCAAATTATTGTTGAGTTCGGTCTCATACATATTCTTGAAAGATTAATCTTTATCTGAATATTCTTTGTTTGAGGTTCTGCTATTTTTTACTGTACTTTGATAATGTGGTTACTTGTCAAACAGGGTCCTACTTTTGGCATTGTTGCATGGAATATCCTTCTGAAGAAAAATATTGACATTAAAAACCAAACATGGTTCTATAATTCTCAACTCTGGAAGGTACACTTGACATAGGCTTGAGGTTTCTTTGAGCATTGCTTGTTCTTTGCCTTGTGTGGAACAGACAGCAGACTACCTGCCCATTCTGACAAACTGTATAAAAGATGGACCAGAAAGAGAAATACATAGTCAGGCCTACTCTAAGGAGGTAGACTCTGCTCCTTCCTATTTCTTCCACTGACAGGCAAAACAATAGAGAGAAGAGGTCTGGCTTGAAGACCAAAATCTGGATGATGGTAGAAAATGCTACAGAAGTGGGACCTGAGTGGGCTGAGGGGATGCCCATGATTCAGACCAATGAGCTGAAGAACTTCTCTTAGAAGCTTAGATGAGCTGGGCTGCCAGAGAAGGATGTAGAGCCTCCTTCCTAAGTTCTGTCAGTGTCCATAGAATTGCTTTGTGCTGTTTAAAACATGTCTTACATGTGATCACATAGCTCATCCACATAGTCATTCAAACAAGTGCTCAGCGGGGAACAAGGGCATGGACTTTGGTTTGGATTTGCATCTTGGCCTTGTGATTTATTAGTTTGGTTAAGTTACTTAATATCTCTAAGTGTCATTTTCTCACTTATAAAATGGGGTTAAGGCATGCAATTAAAATGACTGTGAAGCAGTTTAAATTGGGTTCCAAGATTTAAAACATTTAGCTCAGTTCTTGGCACAGAAAATTTTCAGTGTGTGGTAGCCATTATTCTAATGTACAGAAAAGGTTTTACTTGAGAATCCGAACCTCAACACGATATTTATCAATTCTTCAAGGAGCTAAATTTTCCAAAATGTGTTCTGGGTAATACTAATCCTGGAAGATAAAAGGTATGAGGTTAAATAAATTTAGCGAAGTATTGAATTGAATTCTCCCTTTTGGAGATTTATCTTATTAGCCTATTAGAGGCTCTGAGAAGTCTTGAAGTAAGGGGTTAACTTTGTTTAACCCAGAATTTTCTAAACATATTTGAACACAAACTCCTTATAAAAGTAACTTCTATTACTTTTCTTAGAAAACTTGTGTTCTGCAGAACATGTTTTGAAAAATACTGGCAAACTGAGGGTTGCTGGAGTGGTGGGGGTGGGAGGGATGGGGTGGCTAGGTGATAGACATTGGGGAGGGTATGTGCTATGGTGAGCACTGTGAATTGCGTAACACTGTTGAATCACAGACCTGTACCTCTGAAACAAATAATACGTTATATGTTAAAAAAAA
>NC_138373.1:134108110-134125722 GCF_054177405.1 Leptonychotes weddellii | reverse complement strand
CTAACTTTGCCTTTCTCTTCTTTCCAGTGGTCTCTTTGATTAGAATAATTTCTGTAACAGTTACAGCCGACATCAATTATAGTGTGTCATCTGAGATTTGGCTTATTGAGTATTCTCAGGGCTATGCAGGGGACAGTCCTAGGATTTGACAGTCCTACTAAATACAATGAATAGAGAAAGAAATACTATAAGAACATTTTAGAATAATATAAATAAATAATGTTTTATAGCACATTTCCACTGAAAAAGCATTTTAAAATATGTGATTTCATTTGAGTAGTTAACATCCCTGGAGATATCATAAGTACCATTTCCATTTTATAGCCCAGGAAATTGAAGGTCAGAGGCAAAGTTCTTTGCCAAAGGACATCCAACTATTGGCTTATGGTGAAATCTGTCTTCTATGCTATATCTCATTCTCCTTTCACTACTCCACATATATACATAAATTAGAGCCTGCAGTACTGAACTTGTAGAGGAGTACATTACATATTTAATTACACATGTAATTACATATTTGGCAGATTGGAGACTCCCCCCCCCCAACTTGCTAATATCATAATCTGTGGCAGCAGAGAATATCTAAGGAATAGAACTCATCATTTCAAAATAATATCTTTCCCTTTTGGTACCTCTTTCTGTGTTTTCAAATATCTCCACAGTTTATGGATTTCCTGAACCTCAGATACTGATGATTTTTTTTCATAACTTGAGATTATAAATTTTCTCCAAGCATTCTCTATTCTTTGTTTTCATGTCAGTATTAATGATGGGACTATTCCTCCTGTCACTGAAGATTTCAGCCTCAGTGTAATTTTGAGATCCCTTCTTAATACTGTTTGACGTACCAAATGGATTAATCGGATCACTTTTTGTTACAGTGTGACTTAATGCTGTCTCTCCCTTTTTCCTTCCTAAAGTGCTAATCTGAAGACAGACACCCGGTTTGCATAAATTTATTTCATCACAAAACCTCAATCCTTCTTCTCCCATTCTTGTAATCTCCGACAAACTCACTGGTAGGGCTTCTCTTGTAATGGCTGCACTTTCACATCTCGTTGAAAAGGTTAGGCCAAATTAATAGCAACATCTACTCAATTGCATTAATGCCTCATTTATACCCAGAACATCATCATAAAATGATAAATTTTATGTTAGGGGATTTTCTGGCCACTTGAAGCATATTCCTTTATGCACCAACATTTTGTTTTGAATATTTATAACCTAAATGTCCTCAGGTCAGTGAAGCTAGACATACCTGAGTTTTACAGACTCCTTTATTCCCCCCTGTAGTCTTCACCAGTTATTTCCAGGTATCTCCAAAGGGATCTAATATGGTATCCACACTGCCCCCAGAGACGCTGCATTCTTCCCAAACTCCATTGGAGAGTCCAGTTCTTTTCTGCCTCTGGAAGTGCTTCGTTGCTGGGTATGTGGCCCCTGACCCTGCTCCACTGGGCTCCAATATTTCTGCCAGATGATCACACCACTATGCCATTGTTCCTGTAGCACAAAATGGGCTTTGTCTTCTCCCGCTCCTTAGCCCCAGCCCCTGCCAGATGCTGTCACACCAGTATGTTCTGGGGGTCCTGCTGGCACTCCGTGCTTCTCTTTTGAGTATTAAACTCTTTACTGTTGCTGCTCCAGGGGCTTACTGATAGCTCCTCATGTATTCATTGTTCCAAAGCCATGGGGTATCCTATGACAGTGTGGGGGACCCTATGACAATGATATTGGGGGTGAGATTTGTTTTACGGTTTAGTTTTAATAACTCCCTCAAGTTTTGTTTGTTGATTTGCTTGTTTGTTTTGTTTTTTGGGTCTTAGATCCAGGTCATTGAATGAATCACTTTCATCACTGATCTGCTCAAAGTCCCTCTCAGATTTATTCATTTGTATATATTCTCCTTTATCGCCATTACTTCCATTCTCCCTTCTCTTCATCGTCAATAATTCTAATGTGTTTAATGCATATCCTTTTGATGTTCTAACTATGTTTTGAAAATGTAAATTGTTATTTTGAATGAATGTCATATTGTACTATATATTACAACTATATATTTTTATTTTTTCTCTTGTCACTGTGCCTTTAAGTTAGCTATATGCTTCTCACTGTTGCATGGTAACCCAGCATTTGGCCTGTTCACTTCTAGATTATAGCCAGCTTCTCATCATCTCTAGTGATGCTGAAATTTACAAGGGGGATCATGGCCCTTCCTAGTCCTGTGAGTGGATTTTTTTGAGCTGCATACCTAAAAGAAGGGTAGTAGGGTATCTGCACACTTGATTTAATTATGTGCTTCCAGGCTGCCCTCCAGAATAGCAGTGCCCATCTATACTCCCACCACTGCTTGAGGAGCTTTATCTATATCTACACTATGCTAACACTTGGAATTATCTGGTAAAGTACTGATGTTTTCCAGTATTTCTGACTCTCCTCTTTCTGAGAATAAGGTAGTGTTTTACTTTCCCATCCCTTGTTGTTAGATGTGGCAATGTTACTTTCTTAGAGCTATGGAATGTGTACAAAAGTGACATGAAAGTTGGTACTTTAGTTGCCAGATAAGGCTTATTATTAGGTCAATTTGTTGTACCTGGCTACATCTTTCTTTGATCTGAGCTTCCTTACATGAGATCCCTTCTAGTGAATTGACATCGTGGGCTCTCTTGAACATTCCCCAGACATATCCAAGTATCCTTGAACCCATATCATTAGACACAGACCTGGCTCAAGATGAGATCCCTGTTGGAGATGTCTACAACATGCCCACATATTTTTGCCCTTTCAGATAGAGTTTTTTTTGAGTATTTTCTAAATGGGAAAGTGTATCACATAGAGCATCAGATACTACAAAATACTGTATTGGAAAGCAGTGTCACCTTATGCTCAATGAGCCAGAAAATGATGCTACTTGGGATCTTACAGCTGCTTTTCTACAATTTTCTGTTCTCTTTTATTATCTCGCTTTGCAGATACTCTTCCCATTGTCAGTAGCTTTCTCCTTCATTGGTGCTCTCTGTTCTTCTCCCAGGCTATCACCCCCAAGGAAGCAAGAACAATAGCTGTTTTTGTCACCTCTGCACACTTACTGCATGCCTTTCTCATAGTATGTGTTTAATTAATCTTTTTGTATTTGTTGTTTTAAATTTGATAAGGATTTGTAAAACATGAGAAGTGAAATTATTGTTACTGGGCCTGAGACAACTGCAAATATTATTTAAGGGAGGGACTGAGGGATCACCTATGAATAAACTGAAGACGCTTTAGTGTCAAAATTTAATAAGCCAATTTTGATTTATTAAGGATGTTTTGTGCTACTTTGTTTTTTAAATTACTGATTATCAGTTCTGTTTCAATGAGTTAAGTTTACACAACAAATATTCTTTGAAATAAATGCTATTATTCAGGGTTTTTTTTTAATGTTTAATAAGTCAAGAGACCAACACCTTTGTGCTTTTTGTGATAAAAAATCTTTTAGGGAAGACATCAGAATATATATATATATATATATATTCATTTTCTGAACCTATGGACATATCTATATATCATCTATAATATCAAATGTCTAGACTAGATCACCCTTTAGTCCCTTCTTCCTCAGCTATGCTATTGATTCTATAATTATATTTCAAAAGCTTTTACTTTTTTTTGAAAGCCCCAAATCTAAATATTCACAGACAGATATTTTAAAATATCCCAAATGCCTGACTTTTTAGTTGTATAGACAAAATATCCAGATGTGTTGGTATCTAGGGTCTACTTTCGGAAAAAAACAAAAAGAAGCTAAGCTTTCTTTTAGAAAAGAAAATTGTTTTTACATAGCATGTAGCTGAATACATTTTAATGTGTGAGCAAAAAATTATTTTAGATAATATTTGTTGATCCATTTGAGAGCCACTCCTGGGGCACCTGGGTGGCTCAGTCAGTTAAGCATCTGCCTTCGGCTCAGTTCATGATCCCAGGGTCCTGGGATTGAGCCCCACGTCAGGCTCCCTGCTCAGTGGGGAGCCTGCTTCTCTCTCTCTCTCTCTCTCTCTGTCAAATAAATAAATAAAATCTTAAAAAAAAAGAACCACTACTAATTCCATATTCTTAGAATTATGAGTCATTATTTCAACAGTTGTCCTTTTCAAGGTATCCTCAATGTGTTTCTATCTGAAATGTTGTTTAACAAGTCCAAATCAGCAATAGAAGACCAAAGTCTCAAGAGATGTTATATAAAGGCAATAAGTTTTTGTTTCATGTTTAAGGATGCATCTTCCCTAGTTTAACTTCATGTGGGGTATGCTCAGTGGGGGATTAAGGTAAGGCAATATTAGTCAAGAGCAAGATTAGCTCAGCTCTCAGAACAATGAGTAGATCAGCTATGCACCCTCTTGAGCCCAGAGAATAGTGAAGAATTGGTCCCGAGGTGCCAATGACAGCCAAGAAGGGTCTGCAGTATGGCTTTTAAGGTGAAAAGGGGGCTTTACAGGCTCACAACAGTGGCCTGTTGACCTGTAAGGGAAAGAACTCTCTGAGTTTAGGAACTTAACCAAGGCCAGCGATGAGCCAAGATTAGAATTCATTTTCTGGGCATGCCTGGATGGCTCAGTCAGTTAAGCATCTGCCTTCAGCTCAGGTCATGATCCCAGGGTCCTGGGATTGAGTCCCACACTGGGCTCCTTGCTCAGCGGGGAGCCTGCTTCTCCCTCTGTCTGCCATTCCCCCTGCTTGTGCTCTCTCTCTCTCTCTGCAAATAAATAAAATCTTAAGAAAGAAAATAATTCATTTTTTGCCTCCCTCTCAGACTTTCTCCACAGCACATTGTCTCTGGGTCACATTTATGTAACTCTTTTCTTTTTGGCTTTATGGAATAATTTTACATTGCTGCTTCTTCAGAGTCTGTAAAATAGTCTTTTCTGACCTATATTTGTTTAAAATATGTCACATTCAGAGAGGAAGAAGCTTCATTCGGAAAGAATTCTTTAAGGGGCGCTATTTAATTCCACCCCCACTAATATTGACTCTAGAAATTTCCATAGTTCCAACCAGTTGGTTACATACTTACAATAATAACCAGAGGTGCCCATCAGCTTTGGGCTTTATACAGACAGCAAAAGCATTTGTTAAGAAAAATTAACTCATACGGTATAGTAAGGAATATATGTAGCTTATGATACAGAACACTCTAAAATTGATGCCTTATTTTCTAAGACCAGAGAAGGGACAGATTTTCACTTAGGTTGAAAGACCTCCTGTGAGTGATCCTTCCTTTGTTCCAGCTTACATCTTCCTTGAGCTATCTACTTGCTGAATCAGAGTATCCCAAACTAAGCCGAGTTCTTTTTTATGGCCTAGTCTCAAAGTACCAACTTTCAGTGCCAAAGTTGTATGTTTTGATTCCTGCTGGAAGCTTTGCTTGCTTCGAATACATTCTGCAAAATGTTGCAAAGACTGTGAGGCTTCAGCTCTGTTTCTCTAAGAATTCCGAGTCTCAGTTTCCTTTGCTGGCTGCATTCTCTTTTAGGTTTATTATTTCTGATGAGAATGCTGTTTTAAATCTAATTTGCCTGGAAGAGTTCCCACCAAAAATGAATCTCTCCATTGTGTAAAATGTAGCCACTGTTATATTTCTTTTGTATGCCTCCAGCAGCAGTAGCTCAGAAGTAGCTCCAAGGACCTGATGGTTTAATCATTCCTTATCCAATATCATGTCAGTTACACTAATATAATTGTTTTTCTGTCAGAAGGCCTCCTAACATAATCCACATGCTTTCAGCAGCTGCTTTAAAGGCAGTCTCTACACAACATCATACATGTGATTTAAGAGTGGGGAAATCATTATAAAACAAAAAATAGCCAGCTTTATGTTTTATAGTTCTTTATGAGTTTATATGCCTTCCTATGTGATTTGAGGTTAGATATAAAATATAGGTGGCAATGTTTAATGTTTAACTTAGGATAATTGGGCTAAGTGAGTATAATATGGCCAAAAGGAGTCAATTCAACAATCATTTTCCAAGTGTAGAGTATGTGCAAGGAATCTTGGGAGTTATGATGGTGATCAAAACCTGGTTCTTTCTCCTAAAGAGTCTGAAACTGGAAAGGATGAAAAGTTACGTATGCAAATAATTAAGGGTTATAAAATAAGGGTTGAAAAATAAAGGTTCTAGCTGTAGCCTAGCCTCTGCTTACTGCTGCATTTGGACTTCCTCGGGCAGTTAGAATGAAACAACAGAACTTACTTTGCACCATTTGAACATGGGAGGTTGGGGCAAAAGGAACAGAAGGAGCCAGAGTCGATAAAGACTCATATTTTATTAGGTAGAGATGGAGGAGGTTGGGGCTAGGAAGAGCAGCTTAGACTCTATTTCAAAGACTGGTCCCCAAGACTTTTAAAATATCCAGTGAATTATCATTTTACTTTATTAAGGGTCTACTATGGTCACATGATATTTTCCACTAAACCCTCTCAATACAGGGAAGTCTTTCTGGTATTCCTTTTCATGTAATTATTCTCAAATTAATTAAGAAAAATGAAAAATTTGCCTGACATGTGAACATACTAGATTTAGAATATAAATAGACCATTCATAACCAAAACACAGGATAGCGTTAAGGAAAATGTCTCTGTTTAATATTATCCAAACAGAACCAGAAATGTATGTTTCTTGTGAAAATATCTTTGGTACTTAATAGTAAAAGATAATCACTTTCGCTATATGGCGACAGGACAGGAAAGGGAAAAGCTGTACTTTATGAGGGATACTATGAGATGTGTTCACAAGCCACATACTTTCATGCCCAGGTGGAAGAGTGTGACGTAGGGAGATAGGGACATGATCCTGTTTCTGCTTGACCTCGAAGGATTTTAGGAGATACAGTGCTGTTTTGGTGTGTGCATGATTTACAGTTTTAGGGGAGTCAACAATAAGTGCCAAACAGAATATGGTCAATGCCATGTGATAGCAAAGATGACGATTTATGAGTTCAAGTGAGAACGAACCTTCTGAAACTCCTCAGAGTGAACCAGGGGAGACTTTGAAGGGATCACAGCAGCCTGCTAGTTAACAGGGGTGGTTGATACAACTATTATTGCTAGTAATGTGGTCCCTTTTATATGCCCAGGCTGATAAAGCCATACAAGACCTGCTTTTTATAAACAGAAGATGAAAAGTAGGTTCCATGAGAGCAGGCGCCCAGACAGTCTTGTTTAGAAGACATACCCCAAAAGATAAAGGGTTGTTTTGGGAAATGTCAAATATTTCCATTTCAGTGATGTGCTGGGTACATGAAAATTATAGTGGGGAAAATATTAGAATGACCAGATGGAGACAGAGCATGGAGACTGGTAAACGTCAGGGTAAGGAGTTGAGATTTATTCCACAGTAACAGATAGGTATTGAAGGTATTGAACTGGAAGGTGAGGGAAGAGGTCTGGGTTCCTTTGGTCTGCCACTCCTTATAGCTTATGCCTTGTGTCACTCTGCATTGAAGTGTAAATAAATGCACAGAAGGAATTCTAGTATTTCAATCATGACATATCATTACACTGAGAGAGATTCTTTTCTCAAGTCAGAGGTGTAAGCCCTGGAAGAACTAATGTCAAATGATTGGACTTTGTCTTGGTGAACAGAATGTAACTCTATAAAGAGAGTCAACCTTTCTCCTATAAAGTCCAAAAGGCCTTAGATTCCCATGTTTTTCTAGGTATGTTCCTGGAATTTGTTAAATGCTAGCACGTCTTAGCCAAGATTGAGCTGTCTGACCCCTTCTAGGATTACTGTCGTCAATTAACATCTGCAGAGAACAATTACAAAACAGCCTCCATACATATAGGAGCTTCTATTCTCGAAATGAGATGTCTCAAAATTTTCAAAAAGCAAAATAGTAAATACAGCCATCATTCAAATTTCCATTTTGTACCAGTTGATGTTGTTGACAAATTATATCTATATTAAATAATCTTATGGATAAGACAAAAATGGATTTCATGTTCTAGGTTTTCCTCTCTGCCAGTTTGTTTTGTTTTATGTATTTATTAAAATCTGAATGAGTGTTAATGAAGTTATATTTATATGAAAGTGCATCAAGTTGGTGTCAGAACAATCAGCTGAAATGTGAAAATTAGGGTAAATTGATCACTAAGTTATATTGGTTATGGCACAGTGTCATGGGAAGAAAATGAGCTTTAGAGTTTTGCCTTCAATCTGATTTTGATCACTTATGAACTGTGAGTCTTTGGGAAAGTCATTTAATTTATTTGGGCTTCAGAATATCACCTATAAAATTGAGATTAAAATGCCTATTAACCAGATTTTCATGATGAATAAGTAAAATATGAAAAAATATTTTGCAAATTGGCTTGCTCATAGAGACTCTAGACAAATTTAGTTGTCATTTTGTTCTCTTCACATTCTACATCAGATAGCTGTTTTGAGTATTTTAAAAATGAATGCTACTGGAGATTCTTTTCTCTTACCAACATTTATACACTGTGTTGTTTATTTTTTGCTAATGAATGATATGAATTAATGACTGAAGTTCTTCACCACAGCTTTCAAAGCCATGCTCCACGTATGGAAAACTGACCTTTCTATGCTAATTTCACATTTCACAATATTACACATCTTTGCTCCAATGAAACAAGATCAACTAATAGTCACTATATAGCTCATTTACTTTTCTTTTATCTTCTTTTTTTTTTTTAGATTTTATTTATTTATTTTTAGAGAGAAAGAGCGCATGAGCAGTGGGAGGAACAGAGAGGAGGAGAATGGGTGGGTGAGCAGAGGGGGAGGGAGGCAAATAGGGAAAGGGTCTCAAGCAGACTGGGCTAAGCATAGAGCCCAATGCAGGGCTCTATCCCAGGACCCTGAGATCATGACCTGAGCTGAAACCAAGAGTCCAGCGCTTAACCCACTGACCCACCCAGGTGCCCCTACTTTTCTTCTATCTGAAATAGATTTTCTTTCTTTCCAAACCTTCAATAAAAGTTAAGCCAATCTGTCTCCCAGCATAGTATCTTCCTTTTTTTGTTGTTCATTATCTATTATTTAAGTTGTAATAAATAGAAATGTAATACTAAATTATTCCTTGAGATTCCTGACAACCAAGGGGGGAAAGTTAAATAATTTAGTTGTCCACTAGATAAAGCATGGTAAAGTCATTTGGAAAGATAATATATTTTACTTTGATTTCTATGATGAATTTATCCCATAGATCAGTATATAAAGTTTTTTACATGATAATTGGATATTAAGTGAAAACATAATTCTCCAAAAGATTAAAAAAGTTTGTTAAAACTGGATATCCACAAGCAAAAAAAAAAAAAATGAATCCAGACACAGACCTCACACCCTTCACAAAAATTAACTTAAAATGAACCATAGTCCTAAATGTTAAATGCAAAATTATAAATCTCCTAGAAGGTAACACAGGAGAAAACCTAGATGACACTGGGCATGGTGATGACTCTTTAGACATAATACCTAAGACAGAATTCATGGAAGAAATAATCGATAAGCTGGACTTCATTATAAAAAAAAAAAAACCCTCTGTAAAAGACAATCAATATCAAGAGAATGAGAAGACAAATCACAGACTGAAAAAATGTTTACAAAAGATACATTTGATAAAAAATCATTATCCAACATATATAAAAAATTCTTAAAACTCAACTATAAGAAACACAAACAACCTGACGAAGAAATGGGCCAAAGACCTTAACAGACACTTCCCCAAAGAAGATATCCAGATGGCAAATAAGCATATGGAAAGATGTTCTACATCACATATCATCAGGGAAAGGCAAATTAAAACAATGAGATACCACTACACACCTATCAGAATGGCCAAAATTCAGAACACTGACAATACCAAATGCTGGCAAGGATGTGGAGCAACAGGAACTCTCACTCATTGCCAGTGGGAATGCAAAATGGTACAACCACTTTGGAAGACAGTTTTGAGGTTTCATATAAAACTAAGTACTTTTTTGTGTTTACCCAAAAAAAGTTGAAAACTTATGTTCATGCCCTGTACATGGATGTTTATAGAGCTTTATTCATAATTGTCCAAACTTGGAAGCAACCAAGATGTCTTCTAGTAGCTGAATAGATAAGTAAACTGTGGTTTATTCTGGTTATTAAACTGTGGTTTATCAAGCCTTAATAGAGGCTTATTATTATGTACATATTAAATGTATCAAGAAGCCAGTCTTTATATATAATATAGATATAATGTTTCAGGGAAGCTATCAACAACAAAACCTTTGTTAAGATGAATTCCTCTTTTATTACACATAGTTCAGTTTTAATTTCAGGAAGATGAATGACATTATTCAGCAGTGTTGTGTCCTGATTATATTTCTTAACATAGGTCAGAGCTTGGAGTATATTTAAGAATGGCTGGTTAACTTGTCTCTTTAAATCACCCCACGTTCAAGTAAATTTTGACAAGACCTGGTTATTTGCAGTCAATTTGTGGTATAACTTTCTGATAAGTACCCAAAGCACAGTTATCTGTACTGCTGATTAAAGAGTGCTATAGGCATCTTACATACCAGATGTGCAGATGGCAGAGTTTATAAAATCTTCTGAAATGCTTGGAGCCTGTTTTGCATTCTCACCCAGATAGAAAGCCATATAATTTCCAGCAAGGATAATGGTAGGATGCAGGAGGGTAGGTATGTGTCTGTGTGTGGGCAGGGTAGGGGGGGTTTGGGAAGGACCAGGAAAGGGGGACTATATTGGGACCTTCAAGTCTGTTCAAATATGTGTATAAAATACTCATTAGATTTCTAAGAGTTCTATGCTTCAAAGGATGGAAGTGAAAATTATGTTCTAAAATGCTGCTTTTATTATATAGCTTGAAAGAATACAAATTAGCAATTTATTATTTTTTCACCAGAAAAGTACCACAGAGTACCAAAGTAGTAGAATAGCTGCTTTTGAAAAAAAAAATTCATTTATTAGTAATAGGTAAATGTATTTAATTGGACTGGATACTTTTCTTTTATCTTTTTCCAGTAATAAATGTTAAATCAGATACTTTAGAATTAGTGAAATTCCTGAACACACAAGCAAATTTTCCTTTACTCTCTTCCTCCTTTCTTCTCCCCCAACCACCCTTCCATTCTTCCTTCTTTTCCTACCCTGGGCATGATGCATGGCAGGCAGTCCTTGTATGAACAAGATTTGGCATGACCCTCTACTTTCAGAGCTTATCATTTACCTCCTTTTTAGTACTTATCCATTTGCATTATTTTTAAAAGATTTGTCCTAGCCTACTAGCTCAGAGAAGGATAACAGAGCAGATGAGAGCATCCCTTTTATGGCAACAAAATCAACAGGGGAGGGCTGAGCCCTTTCCACCGTAATCCCTTCTATTCCCACCAATTACTTCTAGACTTCCAGAGTATCACAGGGCTCATTAATGCCCTTTGTTACTCCAGTTTCTGAACTCTCCCACATCCTATGACCCTCTCTCTTGGGCTAACCCCCAATAGACTTAATATGTAAATGCCCCTGGGAAGATTATTTTACTTATTATTGTATTTAAACATAAGTTTCCTAACTAATGGAAAAGTTACCTCCTAGGGCTAAAACAGGCTGAATTCTGATTATGCATCCCAACAGTTTGCCACCTCTGCCCATCCTCCCCACAAAACATTCCAGGTGCACAGCAAGAGCAGTCTCTTCTGTTTTCCTCTATCTCATCTGGGCCTGATATATGTATAGTCAGTTGTTCCTGATTCTTTTTCTGAAATCCCATAGCCTTTTTCTATGAATGCTTGATCTGTACCATTACCTCCACATTTCTAGGACCTACTTTCTGCTACTGTCTATGCAAGGACAACTATAGATTCTTTTTATAGAGTCAGATACTGTACATTTCCCCAGTTTAAGGCATCTTAAATGTTTACATAAAAGCTAATATCCCACACAGTCTTAAGAAAGAAGTTAACGGAAGGTAGAAGTAGAATCTAGTGTCCTTCATTCGGGAACTTTATAACTAATGAAGTGAAGGGGCACCTGGGTGGCTCAGTGATTAAGCATCCCATCTTGATTTCTGTTCTGGTCCTGATCTCAGGGTCCTGGGATCCAACCCCCGCCCCCTCCCATGGGGCTCCGTGCTCAGCGGGGAGTCAGCTTGAGGATTTTTCTCCATCTCCCTCTGCCCCTCCTCCCCTCCTCTCTCTCTCTCTCTCAAATAAGTAAATAAATAAATCTGAAAAAAATAAGTAATGAAGTGAATATTTTTTTAATCCCTGAACTCATAACAACAGGGTTATTTTCAGGTAGAATCTCGGTATATTTGGAAAAATACCTTTAAGGGTGCTTGAGAAAAAAAAATTTTGTTTCCAGTAAGTATGGACTAATCAAAACAATCCTCCCATTGAGGAAACACTAGAAAATGTAGGGATAAAGTGAACAAAATAATCTTAATAAAAGTTCAGAAGAACTAAACAATTATTGAAGATCCAGTTTGAGATTTGGGGAATATAGAGATCTATACAGGTTAGATTGATATTAGGAGTACGTGTCCTCTGTGGATATTTGCTGATTCTGAAAGAGGCTGAAAGTCTGGGAAGCTGAGTGGTATTATTGAGTGTCTTATGGGCATAAGGATGAAAATTGGGGTATGAGATCCAAGAGGGTGGTACAGCACCAGTAAACGGTATGTGCCCCATGAAGATTGACTAGGAAGTCATCTGTCCCTTGCAGAGATGAAAACCCAGCTTTGAATCACTTGTTTCTGAAATCATTAAAGAGACTGTAGATTTCTAAAGTCAGACATCCGACAGAAAGAAAAGCCTATCATCTTTGAAGAGAACATCATTTTTGGCTTCTAATTTTATTTTTTATATATCTGGACATTTCCAGATCTCAAAGCAAATTGACCAAATACAAAGGGATTGAATAGCATGTGCCAGAATGAGTATAAGAGGGGCTTAAAGCTTTGGTAGTTGTCAGATGCAGATTTTAAATGAAAATTGCTTAAAATATTGAAGGAGATGAATAGGATTAGTGAGAATTTAAGAAGAGAATTGGAAGCTAAAGAAAAGATGCTTAAAACTAAAATTATAGAAATTTTAAAACATAATAATTAAAATGAAGAACTATAGAGATGGGTTTAGCAGTGTATTAGATCTAAATGAAAAGGGAATTAAAGAGCTGGAAGGAAAAGTAAAAGAAAATATCCAGAATGAATTTCAGAAAAGAAAAAAAAAGGACAAATATATATTCTAGAAGGCAAAACAGAACCACACATAAGCAGCCACCTGATTTATGACAAAAGTTATAATGCAAAGCATTGGAAAGTTTGGTCTTTCCAGTAAATGGTATTAACCTCCACTATGCATAACTCAATTCTAGATGGAGAATAAAAGTAAATGTCAAAGGTGAAAGAAAACATTTTAAAAAGTATTTAAAAAAATAAAGACTACCTCATATAAACTTCAGGTGGTCCTCAATTTCTTAAATAGTAAACAAAAACTCTAAATATAAAGAAAGATTGATAAATGGGACTACATTAAAACAAAAATCTTTTTGTCAAAAGAAATCTTTAAAAAGGAAAAAAAAAAGAAAGCCAAAAAATGGGAGAAAATATTTCAAAACATATAGTTAACAAATGACTTATAGTCTGAATGTATAAAGAACTTTTACAAATGAATTTAAAAGGTAATTGAATAGAATAAAAATTATTACAATTCTTGAAGAGACACTTCACAATAAAGTAAAATAAATGAATAATAAACAAATGAAAATTTGATTAATTTTATTAGTCTTTGAGGAAATGCAAATTACAACCAAAATGATGTATGACTTTACACTCACCAGAAGGGCTAAGATGAAAAGGCATACAATATTGAATTTTGACAAAGATGATGAGCAATTGGAAATCTCATGCACTGTGACAATGCAAATTGGAATAGACACTTTGAAAAATAGTTTTGATGTATATACATATGCATAGCCTATGATTTAATATTCTACTTCTAGGTATATATTAAACAGAAATGCATGTCTGAGATATATATGTATATATAGATATATACCTACCAAATATCTATATATATAGATATATATCTACCAAAGACATATATAAAGATACATATAACATCACTATTCCTAACAGCCAACATTTAAAAACCAGGAAAAAATATCAATGTGTATAGCAGCACTATTCTTAATGCCTAAAAATGAGAGACAATCCAGATGTCCATAAATAGTAATTTGTCTAAATAAATTGTGGTGTATTCATTTAACAGTATACTATCCTTGAATGAAAATGAGCAAACTATAACTACAAACAACAGCATGAATAAATCTCACAAATAGATCTAGGAGAAAGATACCAGGAACAAAAGAATACATACTGTATCATTCCATTCATATAAACCTTAAGAACAGGGAAAAATTGTTTTAGAAGTCATGGTAGTGCCTGGAATGGAACTCAATAGGAGCTTCTGAGGTGCTGCTTATGTTCTACTTTTTGATCTGTTTGCATCTGTTTTATGAATGTGTTGAGTTTGTAAATATGCATAACACTGTGCAATAGTGAATTGTTTTCTTTAGGTATAATTCAGTGTTTACCCAATAAGAATTACTGTTTAAAACAGCATCAAAGAATATCAAATAACTAGCTCTAACTTTAACAAAAGCATGCAAGTCCTTTTCACTGAAAACTACTAAATATTGATAAGAATTGAAGACCACAAAAATAAATGGAGAGCCATACCATGCTCATGGTTTAGATAATTCAGTATTGTAAAGATATCTGTTTTACTCAAGTTGATATTAAAATTCAGTGTAACTGCAGGCAAAATCCCAACAAATTTTTATGTGAAACAAGACAAACATATTTTAAAATTTATAAAGAAAGGAAAATAGCCAATAGCCTCTTATGTAGTAACAACGATGATGAATGACTTGCTTTAACAATTATTAAGGCTCTCAAAAGATAAGCTGAGGCATATTAAAATTTTTAAGAGTTTGTTTGAGCAAAACTCGATTTGAATAAGGCAACATCCAAACTGGCAGATAGAAAGGAACTCCAAGGAACTGTACAAACTGAAAGACTCACAGGCAGAGCAGGAACAGGAAAGATACACTGGGTAAAAACTCAGATTGGTTATTGCAAAGTTACTTTCTTTTTTTTTTTTTCCCTTTTTTTGGGGGTGGGTGGGAGAGTTCTATCAGGCAGATTACCTAACTAATGCTGATCAGGTGATTCCTGATTAACTGGGTTAGGATTCCATTTCTGCAAGAGCTGAAACTATAATTAAGTCTCAGTTTGGTGATGTGGGGCTTACCATAAGTAACTCCATTTGGGGCCTCTTGTTTTTAAGACCTGAAAATCTATAGAG
Source organism: Leptonychotes weddellii (assembly GCF_054177405.1). Classification (NCBI taxonomy): domain Eukaryota; kingdom Metazoa; phylum Chordata; class Mammalia; order Carnivora; family Phocidae; genus Leptonychotes; species Leptonychotes weddellii. The sequence goes on along the minus strand of NC_138373.1, from coordinate 134,110,367 downwards.
ATGAACCATGAGAGACTATGGACTCTGAGAAACAAACTGAGGGTTCTAGAGGGGAGAGGGGTTGGGAGATGGGTTAGCCTGGTGATGAGTATTAAAGAGGGCACATACTGAATGGAGCACTGGGTGTTATACGCAAACAATGAATCATGGAACGCTACATTAAAAACTAATGATGTAAGGTATGGTGATTAATATAACATAATAAAATAAAATTAAAAAAAAGAAAATCTATAATAAATCAGTGTGATATTGGTGCAAAATAATGCAAACTGACCAAAGAAAAAACAAAGAATCCAAAAACAGAACCACACATACATGGACACTTGATTTGTTACAGAGCTAACTCTACATATCTCATTTCAATAAATGTTTCTGGAGCATTTAGATATCTGTATTTTTAAGAAATTAGCATAGCACTCACAAAAATTTATTTCAGGTATTTTTAGGTTTCTAACTGTGAAAAGCAAAATAATCATGCTGCCACAAAAAGATATGACACTATTTAAAATGGCTTGGAGGGAAAATTTCTTAAATAAGATACTGTGATATTGTGGTTTATAATAAGAAATATATATTTGGTCTTCCTCCAGTTCCTGGCACATAGCTCCCCAAACCCTTGTAATTTCCTAAGTGATTAGAGCAATAGGGATATCTTTTTTTATAATATTTTGTTTTGTCCTTGGACGCCTGGGTGGCTCAGTTGGTTAAGCAACTGCCTTTGGCTCAGGTCATGATCCTGGAGTCCCTGGATCGAGTCCCGCATCGGGCTCCCTGCTCGGCAGGGAGTCTGCTTCTCCTGCTGACCCTCCCCTCTCTCATGTGCTCTCTCTCATTCTCTCTCTCTCAAATAAATAAATAAAATCTTTTAAAAAAAAATTTTGTTTTGTCCTTAGTTCTTGAAATGGCTTGAGAGAGATAAAGGTGAAAGGAGCATCTTTTATTATTCATAACAAGTCCCTTTCGGCCACATCTGAGTTTCTGTTATTAAGGTGACTTTTGGAAAGCCACCAGAGCTCAGTGCCAGAGGAATGATACATGATTAGAGGATTAGAAGTTTCAGTTCAACACCTCCCCTTCAACCTCTCAAGAAGGGAGAAGGGTTGAAGATTGAGTTCAACCACCAATGGCCAATGATTTGCTCAATCATGCCTATGTAAAGAAACTTCCATAAAAAAGTCCCAAAAGACAGGGTTAGTGAGCTTCTAGGTTGGTGAGCACATGGAAGTGCTGGGAGAGTGATCTGCCTGCCCAAAGAATGCATACAAGCTCCATGCTCCTTCCCACATACCTTGCCCTATGCATGTCTTCGATCTGGCAATTCCTGAATTACATCCTTTTATAATAAAGTAATTAGTAAGCAATTGAATTTTGTGAGCTACTGTAACAAATTAATCAAACCCAAGGAGCGGATTGTGTAGACTTCTGATCTATAGCCAGTGAGTCATAAGCGCAGGTAACAATCGGGACTTGCAATTGGCATCTAAACTGGGAACAGGGCAGTCTTGTAGGACTGAATCCTTAATGTGTGGGATATGACACTATTTCCAAGTACAAAGGGTCAGAATTAGTTAAATTCTAGGACAGCAGCTGGTGTTGTCAATGTGGGAACTCCCCTCCCCCACATACACATGGCGACTGGAGTAAAGAACTTTCAGGGCATTATATGTAGTGTAAAGGAAAACAATAGTGTATTTTTCCTTAACGAGTACAAAAGGAATAATAAAAAAATATATCTTGGGACACCTGGGTGGTGCAGTCGGTTGAGTATCCGACTCCTGGTTTCAGCTCAGGTCATGATCTCAGGGTCTTGTGATCGAGCCCCGAGTGAAGCCTCACGCTCAGCATGGAGTTTGCTTGAGATTCTTTCTCCCTCTCTCTCTGCCCCCACCCCCCCCCCACTGCTCCCTCTATCTCTGTCTTTCTCAAAGTAAATAAATATTTAAAATAAAATAATAAAACATTTTTAATTGTTTGTTAAATTAAGGGCTGCAGCACAGTGAAGATATTATTTACAAAGGGAAAAAAGTAAACCTAAAAATAGGAGAAGTATCACAATGCATATAGCTTTCAAGGATCTTGTATTCCAGATACATAAAGAACTACACATCAGCAAGAAGAGGAAAGAACCAAATGGAAAAACATGCATATTTTGAAGAAACATTTCAGAAGATAATCAAGTAAACACATGAAAAGGAACTCAGTTTCTTTATAGTAATCAAGAAAATGAAAATTAAAGCCACAAAGAAATATGGTTACA
>NC_138373.1:134089732-134108010 GCF_054177405.1 Leptonychotes weddellii | reverse complement strand
AAATTTTGTTATGTAATGTTAATCACCATACATTACATCATTAGTTTTTGATGTTCTTGAGTCCAAAGCCTAAGCCACTCTTTTAAAGGTTTATAGACCCAATTCCAATGTGGTTGGGGGAGTTCCTCTACACACAACACCAAGCAATTCTCAAACACCAGCAGGGTGTTCAAGAATTCATCTGAATTCTGACAATGTCTATCCAGATATAGTATCAGATTACAGGTTAGGGGTTCAGTCTTTCAAGACTGCCCTGCTCCCTACTTCAGAAGCCAGTCACAAGCCCCTGGTTGTTACCTGTGCTTCTGACCAACTGAGGTTCCAAAGACCTCTTCCTTAGGTTTGATTAATTTGTAGAGAGCCTCACAGAACTCAATGGAACATTTACTTAATGTTTACCAGTTTATTAAAGATATGATAAAGGATACAAATCAATAGCCAGATGAAGAAGCATGTAGAGTGAGGTCCTGAACAAAGGAACTTTTTTCTGTGGAGCTTGGGCAGAGTTCAGTGGCAAGTGGAAGGGTTCTGATTCCACAAGTGTGGACGCTCTCTGAAAAAAAGACCAACAAGCTGTCCTTGGGTTTTTATGGAGGCTTCATTACATAGTCATAATTGATTAAGTCATTGGCCATTGGCTGATTCAATCTTCAGCCCTCACTCCTCCCCAGAGGTCGGGGGGGGTGGAATGGAAGGTTCCATCCCTTTAAACACATAGTTGGTTCTTCTGGCAACTAGCTCTGCCTTGAGTGGGGTTCATAAGTCACTTTCATTAGGGTCACCTGAGTGGCTTAGTCGGTTGAGCCTCTGACTCTTGATTTCAGCTCAGGTCATGATCTCAGGGCCCTGGGATCAAGCCCTACATTTGGCTCCATGCTCAGTGGGGAGTCTGCTTGAGGATTCTCTCCTTCTCCTTCTGTCCCTGCCCCCCACCTCTCTCTCAAATAAATAAGTCCTTTAAAAAAAAAAAAAGTCACTTTCGGGCACCTGGGTGGCTCAGTTGGTTAAGCGACTGCCTTCGGCTCAGCTCATGATCCTGGAGTGCCAGGATCGAGTCCCACATCGGGCTCCCTGCTCGGCAGGGAGTCTGCTTCTCCCTCTGACCCTCCTCCCTCTCATGCTCTCTGTCTCTCATTCTCTCTCTCTCAAATAAATAAATAAATAATCTAAAAAAAAAAGTCACTTTAGTTAATAACAAGACACTCATCTCACTTTTATGGCTCTGAAGCATTTTCAGGAACTGTGGATGAAAACCAAGTATATCTGAGAAACATGTATTTGGTCATCAGAATGACCAATATATATTTCTTATAAATCATTATATTGCAGCCATGATCTTTCAATAGTTTTCTATCAGATGTCTTTTTTAATGGATAAGTTATTAACACAGGATATTTATTCCATAACCATAATTGTTATTTCATCTAAATTCTGTGCAAGTCTTATCTTACTGACATCGCTAAGCTTATTTGATTATTTTTGTTCACTTGCTCCTACTGGTTCCCATTAGACTTCACAAAAGTAAAGACCCCTTTATTTCTAGATTGCTCCATAATGGTTTTAGTCTGACAATTTGTTGTTATATATTTAGCTAAGAAGCTTAGCCCCATAATAACAATTTGTGTATAGTAGAGAAATTTTGACTTAGCCTTCCTATCCCCACAATCTCACTAGTCAGTAACAATCAACAGTTAGAATATTGGATGTCCATTTCCTTTTTCTCCTTAAGGATGTGAAGAAGGAAAGAAAAAGGGATTATCCAGTAGTCAATGACACTGATTTTTCAGAAGAGGTATAAAGGTGGTTTCCCTTAGACTTATCTTATGGACAACCTTTTAGCATTGTTATTGTATGCTGCTAGTTCAGTTCAATTAACATTTATTAACCAGCTATTTTTGTGTTTTTAAAATAACAAAGATGTTAGTTTTATCCTTCTCTTCCGGGAAGCCACATGAAAGTACAAAGAAAATGAGAGAGAGAAATAAAAACGGAATCCCTCTAAAGAAATTAGGGAGAGATCTGATTTATTCATTAATTATACAAAATGCTGTAAAATGGTTATTGAGTGCCTTCTGTGCTCTAAGTGCTATCACAGTGTTGGGACATACAGCAGGAAAAACAAACTATGCCAAATATGTGAAAGGGCTGCTAAATTTAGTGACTATCAGAAAGAAAAGTGGAAGCCTTCCCAGAGGCAGTGTCCATGGCTGAAGATTTCAGATAAAAGTTGGCTCACTCACCAAATTAAGTAGCCTAAACCTAGACTGAGGGGCCTACCTGACAACTCATTGTTTGGACCCAGCTTGGCCTGCAGACTTAAAAAGCAAGTTTAGATCAAGCTAAATGCAGAATCGTGTACGGAGAAATCATATCTTCAGGAAACAGCCTCTTAGACAGGCAGGATGGAAGAGAAGAGCAATGCATGGTAAGCATCCTTTCAGTGCCAGTCTCAGCTGGTTCAGAGAATCAAAAGCTAAATCATTTATACATACAATTCTGAATTATGTGGAAAATTATTGATAGCTATGAACATGATGCTGGCTCTCCCATTATATGAACTACCTGAAAATAGTTGGCTTTGGAAGGACCTACCTGTTTGAAAATCTAGTCATCATCATGAAGGAACAATTTAGAATCTCAGGAATGAGTTGCCACAGTGCCCAGAGCTGTTTCCAGTTTTCCAAAGCAGCAGTGAGGATGTGTGCAGAAGTAACTTCCAGTGTCAAGTATCTGGGATCAAGGGGCACAGTGGTAGTATCTGCTGAGAGATGTCAGCACTGGTGTCTTCACAAGAGAAGTTCTGTGTGGAATTTTTGAAGCTCTTCCTGGCAGTGTAATTCTCATCCCCAATCCTCCCCGAGCTCTGTGAGCCATTCAGTGTGCTTCAATATATTCTGTTTCTCTTAAATTAGATAGAAGTAGACCTTGGCTGGGCTTTTAGGGTAAATACGGTCAAGTCCCGGCTCTTGATCTATCTATGCTTGCACCTGTGGAGTAATATGACTGGAAGAAAATATATGCACACATACACAAACACACACTGCTTGGTCACACTTAAAATTTAGGACCTCAGTTGTACCCCTAATGGGGGGAGCGACTGTGATTTATAGTGAATAAATCATAATTTATTTAAATAATTCCATATTGTCAGACCTATATGTTGTTTCCAAGTTTTCACCAATAAAAAAGTTGCTGTTATAGTTATCTTTGTAGCTAAATATTTACCACATCCATAATAATTTCCTTTGATTAATTTATTTTCTAAAAGTGGAGTACTGATTCCAATTTTGAAGGACTGGCTTGTATTAGGCTAACTTTACTTCTGTTACAATTACTAATGATGACTGGGGTATAAGATACAACTGTTTGAAGGCATTGGAATACAACCAAAGTAGTTGGGGGCAGGAGAAAATGCAACCATTATAAGAAGGAAAGAACATAAGGTGAGTTCCATATTTAGCTGGCTTTTCTCCTGAGGAAATTTTCTGCCATGTGAGGAAATAGAGCCATGCAGAAAAAAAGAGTCTCACAGGACTGAGGAGACGGAAGTCAGAGTTTGAGACTGGCAGAGAGAGTGCAATTGGGTGGCAATATCCCAAAAAAGGGAGGCTGCAAAGGAGTCCCCAAATCTCCTAATGATTCTCTTCAAGATATTGCCAGACTCCTAATTATTCATGCAAGAAAAAACAATGGAAAGCAGCAGCTGGGAGGAAAAAAAAATGGAGCAGACTTCAATATCTGCCCGCTGCTAAGAGAAGAGATTGAAGTTCAAATTCCACCAAATCAGAAGAACTTACTAAATACCCAGGACTTTTCACTGAACTATCAGAAGGGCAATGACAGAATAACAACAAAATGGAAACAATCTTTAAAAAGAAAAAGAAAATAGCTAAAATCAACTCATGAAATAAGTAAGGTGATCTTTTGATATCCTACCTACAATCCACCAAAAAACTGAAAATTAAATTAATCTTCTTTGGAAAGAAGATTACATTATCTGGAGACTATGAAATTTTTTAGTCTGCCATTTCCAGTATTAAATTAAAAATTAAAGGCATGCTAACATACAGGACCAATGGAACAAAACCAAGAGAAAAACAGACCAGTAAAATAAATGCATGAGTGAATCAGATATTGGAGTTATCAGAGATTTTTAAATAATACAATTGAATTAATTCAAGAAAATAGAGGGAAAAATGGGAAATTTCAGTAGACATCTAGAATCCAGCCACACATATGCACACACACACACACCACACAACCTGTCAAATGGAAATTCTAAACTTAAATAAAACGACGAGGATGAAGAATTTGCTAATTAGCAGATTGGAAATAGCAAAAAGACAAAAAGAATGAGTTAATCATATCATAGAGCTGTGGAGAGCATTCAAAGCAATGCACAAGGAGAAAAAGTGTACAGAAAAAAGCATGAGAGACTTGCAGGATAGAGGGAAAATGCTTAACATATGTTAATCAAAGGGGCTATAGTTAAAGAAATAGCGACTGAGAATTTCCTAGATGTGAATAGATATCAAGCCACAGGTTCAAGGTCTGCAAACCCCACATAGTATAAATAGAAAGAAAACCACTGTTAGGAACATTATAGCCACACTGCTAAAAACCCTAGATAGAGTGAAATCTTAAAAGGGAGCTAGAGGGAGAAAAAAGAAAGTTCAAGAAGTACAATTACAGGGTCAAACAGTTTATAAGTTTGTTTTGTTGTTGTTTGTTTGTTTGTTTGTTTTAGATTTGGATGTAAACTCTCAATCTACTCTTCAGAAATTCAGCAGCTTTTCCACACATCCTGGAAAATAGTGTCACAAATTTCAGTTGTAACTTTGGTATTCTAAATAGTAGAATATTTAAGCCTCTTTAATATTTAATCTGTTATGGTTTCTGAATGATGAATGGACTCTTGGCAATTTTGGAGACAGTCAGCCTTTTTGACTGAAACTTCATTGACTTTGGCCTTTTGGGGGCTTTTTACTTAAAGTGCAGTTTATAATTTAGACATTACTGAAATAGTGTTCCCATGCAGATTTATGCCAGATTATCCCTACACCTATGCACATAAAGGTGATTTTGCAGGTTTCCATATTCACTCTCTTCAATCGCAAAGGACAAAATTGCAAGGGCTCTTAGTGTTTGCACTGCTTATATATTGTTTTTCTTTTTTTGTTGTTCTTAAATTGAAGTTATACTCGCTCACAGAATGGTTTATGCATTTATTAGTTTTCTAAGTAATTTTGATTTTATTGCGACTCTTGGTTTCATAACATGCCTTCAGGTGTCCTTGAAAGAAGCGCTTTCATCTCTGTGGATTCAAATGCCCTCCTTTGGCTTACATGGGCAGCAATTATGGTGTCCTGTATCATCTAGTCTCTTTACACAGCGATCCCTATGAAGCCGAGATGCAAAGATTCTACCCCAGTGATTTAGGTCTGGCCTCATTCCAAGCCTTAATTGATGGAGACTTTGTCCTGTATTTAGTATTCAGTATAGAGCAAAGCATTTCTCATGAAATGGTTCCAGGGAATGAAAATGACCTAGTTGTTGCAAGCCTCCCAGGAAAGTGGAATTACCTTCTAGACCAGGCCTGAGGCTCAGTGCTGTGCTGACCACTTTCTCTTGCCAAGTAATTTCCTAAGATACAAACTAGACTCATTTTGAAAATATAAAACTCTATTAAGTATGTATACAATAAAGTAAAAAGACAAGGTCCAAAATGTTATGAGCACACATTAGAATTGTAAACCAAAAAAATTAATAAAAGCATATGAAGAAAGCCTGGAAGGAACTCCACTGAAATAATAACAATGGTAGTTTGAGTACTGGAATAATAGGAGATTAATTTTCTTTTCACCATTTTACATAATTCCTGGCTTGTAGTTATATTACCTTTATAATTAAACAATAAATTTCCTTTAAAAATGATGTTAAAATAACTCTCTGATAAAAATTTTGACAACCTACTTTTATAACCTCCTCTCCTTAGCAATAGACCTAGGATTATATCGCTGGAATGTCATAACTAAGATCATAACATGTTAATAACCCAACTGAAGTTCTTAACATTATGGTTTGCTTATTTTTTAATACACTGCTTTTTAGCACCTGTACAATTCAAGCCTTTTAATTACATTTTGCATGACTGTCAGGCAAAGTAATTGCGAGCAAGTTTTTGTATATGCATTTTTCTGAAACTTGACGTATTATAGCAATCCAAATGTAGTGGGAACACTGCATTTAACCAAGCAGGAAGACAAAGCAGTAATTGTGATTTCACTCTAGGTCATTAAGAATGGAATTTTTGAGTCATCTTTTTAATCTTACAGATGCCTTAATCACCGAAATAAGATTACTTTATCAAAAGTATGTGAAGACCTCATATACCTTCTAACAAATCTTCTAGACTACAAATAAAAAATATGAAAATTAAAAACTAATATGAGGGGCGCCTGGGTGGCTCAGTTGGTTAAGCGACTGCCTTCGGCTCAGGTCATGATCCTGGAGTCCTGGGGTCGAGTTCCGCATCGGGCTCCCTGCTCAGCAGGGAGTCTGCTTCTCCCTCGGACCCTCCCCACTCTCATGTGCTCTCTATCTCATTCTCTCTCTCTCAAATAAATAAATAAAATCTTTAAAAAAAAAAACTAATATGAAATTTTTTGCACAAGTCTTATTTGACTACAAAATAGGTTTAGAAATAGAATCAATGATTTTATATGCATTTAATCTTTGTTCTTCCTGATACTGTTCTTTGATATTAACTCTACATAGTTTGAATGACTAGAGAAAATATCCATATCACTTTAAGTTAGCATAACTTTTATCTTTACCTGCATTACTGGAAAACTATCTAGTTATCTTTAAGCTAAGTAAATTTACTTTAGAAATAAATTGTACAATAATATTTCTTTCCTAAAGTTGCCGAGATCAGGAACCATGGGAATAGCTCCCATGGAGACATGACAGCTATACAATTACAATTACATCATGGTTGACTTCTTTCTATGTCTTTTTACAGTAAGTTCTGAAGAACATACACTTGCCCTTTTGGCAAATTTATACCAGTTTTCAAGTTTACTTTGGGCTTCTTAGTATGTATGTCAAAGGAAGGCTTTTCTTACCTGGAATGAGTATGGCAAGGGAACATCCTGTTTTGTGCTATTATTTGCTCACTAAACAAAGTTGAGCAGGTGATGTCAAGCTGAGTGTTAGAGCAATTTCATATGACTGCAATCTCACCCTATGCCTTGAAAGGGAATGTGAATTAACTTTCCTGCTCTGGGTTTTTGCAATCATGCGCTATTTCATAGAATCACAAATAAGTAGAGTCAGAAGGAAATTCTAATCCAGTGGTTGTGGAGTTCAACTCCTTTTTCAAAAAATCAATCTTGTGTGAGGCCTAAGACATAAAATGATATAAGCAGAAGTCCTTTATTGATTGAATAAGAGGCTGCTGGGCAGCCCCTGCAATTCATTTGTTCTATCCCTTCTTTCTCTGTGGGAGCTATTGAGCATCTCAACAGAACACAAGAGATTCTCAGAACAGATTGCAAACCACAAATCTAATTCCAATTTCTCTCATATTACAGGTAAGTCATCAAAAGCCTAAAGAAGTGAAGCTACCCGACCAAAGTTATAGAACGCAAAGCCTTGCACACATTAGGTCTCAAAATATAGGTTATCAGGATAGATATTATATTAATCAGTGAAAGAGGCAGATCTTCAAATCTAGAGCATCTTTTCCCATCAAAATTATTGTTGCTGCTTAATGGAACATTTTATTCATTTGTCTGAAAGTGTTCAAAGGAAATTGTAAAAGGAGAATGGTGGTTATGAAAATCAGCCCCAGGGACTCCTGGGTGGCTCAGTCGGTTAAGCATCCAACTCTTGGTTTCAGCTCAGGTCATGATCTCATGAGTTGTGAGATCCAGCCCCATGCTGGGCTCTGCGCTCAGCAGGGAGTCTGCTTGAAGCTGCTCCCCCTCTGTCCCTCCCCCAACTTGCACGTGCTCACACTCATGCTCTCTCTCTAGAACAAATAAATAAATCTTTGAAAGTCAGTCCCAAAGCCTACGGGTAGGTCAAGGAACTTACAAAAAGTCTGGGAGAGATCTCAGCATGTCATCCTAAGGGAACCACAAAATATTTAATCAAATATCACTGCTGCCCAGATCTGGTGGAACCCTGGCTACCACTGGAACCATGAATGCTCATTATGTACAGAGAGGTGTTTACAGGGAAGTAATTTCCCAAGAGTAAGAGCTCTGGTCAATTCTGAATTGGGTTAAAGTCATGCTGGATCCTCAATGTGGAGAATCTATAATGTAGATTATGGTTGAGGCTCTGTAATGTTACTGAAATTATAAGAGAGCTCTTAAGACATCTAGATATTCTGATTGCTTAAAATTACAGTGTGTTGCAGTATACATTCTCACTTTATATTAGTTAAAATATTAAAATGTTTGATTTGAGCAGGGTACTGATTTCTTGACTCAAAAGTCACTACCCCTCTACGTTATCAGTCACCTCATAACTCAGCAGTTATTACATCAGATTTAGTAGAAATTATAAAATAAGTTATCACAAAATCAAGAAGTTATGCTTACTACAACCATGTGAGATCTGTAGAGAATACAATGAGACTTTTGTTGGGTCTGAGAATTTCATCTAAAATATGGAAGCTGAGACAGTGAAGGACAAGTTTTGTTACTTATCTAAAGAGGAGCAACAGATAGATCCCCCAATGGCCAAACTAGTCCAACCATCATCATTCCCAATAGCTAGTGTAAGAAAAGGTCACTGGTTTGTTGGAGAACAAAGTCAATGAAGGGATTTCACAGGTACATTTAAGACTATACATCCCCTCTTTCCTCTAAGTCAAGTAAGGGTGCCTTCCAGTAACCAACCAGAGATTGGAATGTCTGTCAAGAGGGAGATGGAGATTTCACTAACACACTCCCAATCCCTTTGCCAATGCTTGCTAATTGCAAAAATGCATAGGTCTGCCCATGCTGGTATATAGCAGATACCTCCAGCTTGGCATGTGTGCCCTGGAGTTTGTGGAGGCAAAGAATGGTGCTTGTCTCTCACAGGGGATTGCCTAGAGCAGGCTCCATTTGCAGAGCAAGAATAAAGGATGCAGTGAATTGGCCTCACTCCTGGAACATGTCAGGGCCAGATGGTATGCATTTTCACATGGATCACCTGGATACCCAGAAAAGTAGCCAGGTTTGAATATTTTAGAAAGGACTGGGATGTCTGCCAAAAGGAAAAAATGGACCATTTTGCTTTGTTTGTAGGAGTGGAGGGCAAGCTGTAATAAGTCATCTAAAGGGTCCATCGCCTATACCGTGAAATGGTGCAGTACAGAAATATCCAGCAAGGGGAGTAGGGCCTTTGCCACTTTACTTTGCACTAGCGAGTACTAGCTACTGACCACTGAATAGTTAGAAGCAGAGGGAGGAGGAGGTGCAAGAAAGTCATATTTGAAGTCAATAGGGAGAGGAAAAAATAAGATGATCACTCTACCCTATTTAAGATAGACCATTGGGTATACCGGTTATACTTTTCTAAACTTAATTTATAGTAGGTAGAGGAAACCAAAACTCAGAAAGATGATGGACCAAAGGCACAAAGGTAGGAAGTGACAAAGCCAGGAGTCTTGTGACTCCAAAGTGGATTTCTTGAGAGAATGCCACCTTCACTTTATAGCAAGCCTGCAGAGAAATGGAGCAGAATACATATACCCCATGCTACCTTTCTCTGTGGCATTTTCAACTTACATCCTTGAAGGATCAGATTGGAAAATTGCCAGTGATTATTCTGGCACTATCGGGGTGATGGTGGGTAAGTTGCTTCACCTCCCTAAGCCTCGTTTCGCTCATATATAAAATGCAAAGATTGGATCAACTCAGCTCTAAATTCCCTTTTAGATTTTATCAAGATTTAATCATAGCTCAAAAAAGAGAGAGAGGAGAATAAAGGAGAGGAAAAAGGAAGGAAGAAGAAGGGAGGAGACGAAGGCAAGGGAGGGAAGGGGGGGAAAGGACAGAAGGACCGGAGGGGAGGGGAGGAGAGGATTAGAGGGGAGGGGAGGCGAAAGATATGCAAAAGTGCATAAGATTCTGTATTAGTTGCATCGGTTGAATGTTTTGTACCTTCAATTTGTATTTTTCAGGGTAGTCAGAGAATTCAATTAGAACTTCCAAAAGTGACTTTATTTTCATATTCTCTCCCTTCTCTGTCCCATCACTTCTTTTAGGGGCATTACTAAGATGATTTCATAAAAAAAGAGAAAACAATTTTAAGAGATCGAAACATTTCATCCTCCCTGAAATGCTATCAGTTGTGGACAGTACAAATTCTGCCGTATCTGAAGCCTCCCCATAACTGGATTCCCAGGAGGAATGGCAGTAGGGAGGTCTCTTTGCTTTGTTTGTTTTTTTGTTTGTTTTGGTTGTTTTTTAAACACGTGATGGGAATGAATCTGGAAAACTGTAACTTCAGATGGGTTTGTTGCTGCAGCTTTCAATCCTGTCACAATAGGTGTCATGAAGATGAATAAAGTTGGTGCCATCTTCTGTTTTCATTATCATCCAAGGGGCTGGGATCGGAAAGGATTCATTTTGTGCCACTGTCATTTCTCATTACTATCTTTGTCGTGAGAGTGAATTATAACAGCGCTCCGATGCTGGCTATGGCTTTGCTCTCATTACAGACTTTCATTCTTGGGACGAAGATGGTAATAAGAATGGAATGTCATGTAAAAACAGAGCTCACTTTCATGACAGTTGGAAATTGGTGATGAAAATGGAAAATGGCAGAAAAAAAATTAATCCTTTTTTTTGTGGCAAAAATTGTCCTGCAAACAACAGCGTGTACCAAAGGTATCCCTCACGGTGGCAATAACAAAGCAATGAAAAGGCAAACAATGAACAGCTTTTGGAGCAAATGAGGATTTCTGAGGCATCCATCTTGCTTGGTGCTTTGGAAATATATCTCTTAATCCTGAATAATGTAACATCCATTTAGCTCCAAAAGTAATGTGATAGGCAATTAGGAGCTTCTCTGTTCTCCCTTCAGTGATGTTGAGTATCTCTATTACATACTGCCAGAAAGGCCCTACCAAATTTATGGAAGCCATTAGAATTTCTATATAGGATGCCTTTCTCACACACACACACGCGCGCGTCTCTGTGTATGTGTGCTTGTGTACATACAATTCTAGAAAAGTATTTACTGACTAAACAATAGTGGCTTTGAAAGGAAGGACTTCCACTTTCTATTTATTGATCGATTTTTTGTAAAAACCAAGAGCATTTACCACTCTTAAAATTACAGTCATGGTAGCCTTCTTTCCCATCAAAATAATGGCTCTGTATACCACTGAATTACCTTTACTACCAGAGTCTATTGTCAACTCTGGATACATATTCTCTAATTTAAAATTGAATGGGGGGAACTGCCATTTGCATCCACATTTTTAAATAAATGCCTCAGTCTCTTTCTTTACAGATTCTTTTTCCTCACCCTATTCGAAATGTGATATTTTTTCTTTTCCACTCAGAGGTCCTCTCTCTTCAGAATGAGCGTTAGAGCATGCTAATTGTGGAAAGAACGTGGTGTGAAATGGTCTTTTCATTAGATTTCATTTAAAGCATTTTATTTAATGTTTTATCATTTGCCCAACATATATAACAGACACTCAGGATTTATCCACTTTTCAACACATGTCATTGTTGGGAAGGAAAAGAGGCATTTTTTTTTTAAAGATTTTATTTATTTATTTGAGAGAGAGAGAATGAGAGAGAGCACATGAGAGGGGGGAGGGTCAGAGGGAGAAGCAGACTCCCTGCCGAGCAGGGAGCCCGATGCGGAACTCGATCCTGGGACTCCAGAATCACGACCTGAGCCGAAGGCAGTCGCTTAACCAACTGAGCCACCCAGGTGCCTGGAAAAGAGGCATTTTAATATGCATGTGGAGCACAGAACCATTTATAAGATGGTTATTGAGTGCAGAAATGTTTATTATGTGCATGTTAGTGTTTGGCGTACATTTAAGGTTGCTAAATGTTGACACAGTTGCCTGTGCTCTGTGGACAAGCCAGGGGAGTAGGCATGAGACACCACTTGTATTAGTATGAAAAGAAGGCAGTTACTCTGTAAGACACCACCTGAATTCATTTGGTTCCTTTTACTTTGGAGTGATTCATGGCAAGGCCACACTTTAAATCTCAAAATCTTTTATACATTTAGGAGCCAGGATGGGGGAATAAAATGGTAATTGTTAGAAACAGAGGAAAAACAGATTATTTTAAACAAGTAGAATTTTTACATAGTAAATATGCTGGAATAATTTTACATAGTTCTGCCAAGTCATTGACAGTGTTTTCAGCTAAAACATCTGAAATAGTAGATTGTCCTAAAGCTTTTTCTGAAGAGCATTTTGTGTAACTGTGCAAAGGTTAAAAGTGTAGAACTCTTCAAATCATATAGGGAAAGCGCATTTTAAAGCGGATGTTGTTAAGCACGGTAGAAAACCCAGGAGGCGTTTGTTTTTAAAGATCTGTGACCAAAGATTCTAATTCGATAGATTTGTAGCAGGGCCTGCAACCTCCACAGCTGTACACCGGGGCTCAGCACGCAGAGAGCCACAGCAGGAATCTGTATTTTTTAAAAGCTTTTTAAAAAATAATTCTGATATAACCTTGCATTAGAAACCCCTGTTTTGGGGCGCCTGGGTGGCTCAGTTGGTTAAGCGACTGCCTTCGGCTCAGGCTGTGATCCTGGAGTCCCGGGATCGAGTCCCGCATCGGGCTCCCTGCTCAGCGGGGAGTCTGCTTCTCCCTCTGACCCTCCCCCCTCTCATGTGCTCTCTCTCAAATAAATAAATAAAATCTTTAAAAAAAAAAAAAAAGAAATCCCTGTTTTGAAGTTATGATGAACTAGCTAGATATTTCTCTTTTCTATGGCTCTCTTGATCAACTTTTCTCCTCTTAATGAGGATATTCCTAAATCAGTCCATCCATCAAACATTTATGTGAGCACCTATTCTGTGCCAATATTGCATTTGGAGCGGGCTGGAAAACAGTGGAGAGACAGTAGTGACAAGGCATTTGTGGCTTGAATCCACAGGACCCACAGGACTACAGGAAACAAACAAATAGTTCTTAATGGGCAGGCAAACACTCTGGAAGTTATCCCCTTAAGGCTCAGCACAGAGGGAGCAGACAAAAACACCCATCTGCAAGTCTTTCCTGGACAGGAATGAGACTGCATACTTTACAAGCTCCTGCCTGAGGGTCTGACTGGTTTGTAATTTAGCACACTTCTAAGGGATGGTTGTGAATTCCCTAGAGAATGGAGGAGGGGAGGAACCCGGGGCATTCTCTCCCTGCTTTCTCCTCTGGCTCTCTAGGGATAAATCCAGATCACCAGCATCTCCCTGGAAAGATCTTTTATACACCTCTGGCACCTGATCTGTTGTAACTGCTGGCCCAGGACTGGGCACCTGGACTGCCTGGCTCTGACAGGCATGAGGCTTGCATGCAGAATCCCACAGTACAGTAGTCAACAAAGAAGCAGTTTTTAAGTGAGTTCAGGAACATACACCCCACCCCCCATCCACCGGGAGCAGATAAAAATCCCTACCTTCCAGTATTTCTGTGGAAGGGGCTTTACATACTTTCCAAGCTCCTGCTTGAGGGTCTGGATTCTAATCATCCTGCACCTAGGTGTTAACTGTGATCCTCCTCTGTGGGACACTGATGGGTCTTGTCACACCTTCAACTACTGGGAGCCACTAAGAAAAATGATGGTAGATTGGACAATCACAACAGTTTGAGGCATGACTAGGATTTCGGGCCAAGCTAATAAAGGGTTAATATCCAAAATATACAAGGAGTACATACAAGTCAATAGCAATAATAATAATAAAAAAAAATGGGCAAGGAACTTAGACATTAAAAAAAAAACATGTACAAATGACCAACAAGTACATGAAAAGATGCCCAACAACACTAATCATCAATGCAAATCAAATGCACATCAAAACCACAATATCACCTTATACCTGTTAGGATGTCTTTTATCAAAAAGACAAGAAATAACGTACTGTTGAGGATGTGAAGAAAAGGGAACTCATGCACTGTTGGTGGGGATGTAAACTGGTACAGCCACTATGGAAAACAATATGGAGATTCCTCAAGAAATTAATAATTTAGCTACTGTACAATTCAGCAACGCTACTTCTGGTTATATCTCTGAAGGAAAGGAAATCACCATCTCAAAATCATCATCTCTCTCTGAACTTTCATGTTCATTGTAGTATTATTAACAATAGTCAAAGTATGGAGTATTCATTGCAGTATTATTAACAATAGTCAAAGTATTGATGGCTGGATGGATATACACAATGGAACATTATTCAGCCTTAAAAAGGGAAATCCTGACATTTGCAGCTATATAGATGAAACCTGAGGGCATTATGCTAATAAGCAAGACAAAGAAAGACAAATACTTCATGGTATCATTTTATGTGGAACAAAAAAAAAAGTTGAACTCAGAAACCAAGACTGGGGGAGGAAGATATAGGGAGAGGCTGATAAAGAGGTTACAACATGACTAAGGTCTGTGGCTCTAATGTATAACTAAGCGACTAAAGTTGATAACACTATTGTTTAATTGAAACTTACTAAGAGTAGAATGTCTAAGTGTTCTCATCAAACAAAGGTAAATATTTGAGGTGATGGGTGTATTAATTAACTCAATGGTGGTATTCCTTTCACAATGTATACATATAACAAATCATCACGTTGTCCACTTTAAATATCTTACAATTCTGTTTGTCAATTATACTTCAATAATGTTGAAAAGAAAAAGAAAAGCAAATAAACTGTTTTGGAATCCCAAATGTTTTTTGATAGTTCGATTATTTAATCCTACGATATTTACAGATGATAACTTCTCCCTTGAAAATCATCTCTTTATGTTTAAGCTTTAAAGAACAACAAACAGATTTTAAGTTGCTTATATACATAGTCCTTTTATTTCAGTTGCTTATATACAGACTCATTACATCAACCATTTTATTTTTAATCACCAATAACTGATCAATCAATGTCAAATCAAATCAATGCTACAATCAAATCAATTTTCTTATTCATGATAAAAATTACTTTTTTTTCATGATAAAAATTACTTTTAAAGCAATGGAGATTTTTTGTGTTTGGTTTCCTTGTTATTGTTTGTGTTTGGTTTCCTTGTTATTGTTTGTTGGTTATTTTTTTTTTGTATGTTTCATTTGTATAGCCGTTATATATTTCACTTGTGTAACCATGAACTTAGATTTATTATTTAACTTCAAAATGGAAAAAAAAGGACTGAGGAAAATACTTTACCATGGTGATTTTAACACTTGGTTTATAGAATTTTGGTTTGTGAGTGGATGCCTCAAAGGTGAGGGGCTGTTTGAGAGTAGCTTAAAGCAGAAAAGAGAATCAATAAGAATGGCAGACCGTTTACATAAGGTTACATTCCTAACTTTATACTTTCGACTGTATCAGCTCTAGGGAATGGGAAGCACGTATATGTGCTTGGTTAGCCATTATTTAACAGAAGACCTTAAATAAAATTGGGTAGGTTACTTTCTTCAGTTCACATTGCGTCGTGAACTCTTCTATTCAATAGGCTTCATATTTATTTAAAGTCTGAGTCAAGATACTGCTCTAAATCTTAGTCATGCATAGGTTGTTAGATTTTAAGGTAATTTCTACGTTTTCACTATTATAAACAATTCTATAGTAAACATCTTTATGGGTATACTTTTCCTTATATGTTAGATTATTTTCTTTGGATGCTAGAATGGAGTTTTATGGGTGAAATGCAGGAACATATTGAAGGCTCCTGAGACATACTGCCAAATTATTTCCGAGAAAAGTTTCTGGCAGTTGCAGCTGAAGTATATAAACCCAATAGCATTATCATGTTGACTTTCCTTTTTTTGTTGTTTAGTTTTTTTGTTCATTCTTATTAAGAGAGATACAATGTATATATAGCAAAATTTGCCTGTTTTAGTTGTACAGTTTGTTGAACTTGACAATTGTAGAGTGAGTGTAACCACAACCACAATGAATTTATACAATATTTCCATCACCCTAAAAAGTTATTTTGTGCATCCATGGTACCCCCAGCCCCTACAAACCATTGATTTTATTTTTGTTGTTATAATTTTTCTTTTTTCCAAAATAACATATAAGTGGACACATAGGGTATGTAACATTTTTCAACTTGTTTCTTTTACTTAGTTTAATGCTAAGAACATCATGTTGTTGATGTATCCTAAGCGTGTTCTTTTTTTGTTTAGTAGTGTTCTATTCAATGGATGAACCACAATTTACATATCCATTCACCAGTTGTTGGAATTTGAATGGTTTGAAGCTTTTGGTAATTATGAATGTAACTTTTATGATCATATAAGTACAGCTCTTTGTGTGGAGATATGTTTTCCACACTTGTAAAAATACTTTGGAGTGGGATGGTTGGTTCATATGTTAAGTATATATTTAACTTTCTACCACACTGCCAAACTGTTTTCTGAAGTGGCTATCCCATTTTCCATTCTCATTAACAATCTATGGAGGTGCAAACGCTTTACATCCTCACCAGTAATTTTTTTTTATTTTTGTAATTTTAGCCAAGCTAGTAGGTACATAGAGATAGCTCACTGTGATTTAAATTTTAATTTTCCTAATGATTAATGATGCCAAACATCTTTTCTTATGTTTATTCGATATCTACAGGGGGTTTTTTGTGTGTGGTATATGAAGTTTCTCTTCAAAAATTTTGTCCACTTATATTGGATTGGGTGTCTTATTATTATGTGTTCTAAGAGTTCTTTTGAGAGCTAAAAGTTTTAATTTTGAAGTATAAGTTATCAATTTTTATTTTGTGGTTTGTGCCTTTGTGTGCTTTATAAGAATATTTGCTTTCCCCAAGGTCACAAAGGTTTTCTCCTATATTTTCTTCTAGAAGTTTTGTATCTCTAAGTTTCACAATTAGATCTATGATAAAATTGGGGTTAATCTTTTCTTTGTATATGATGTGTGGGAAGAGAAGGGAAGAAGTATTTTTTTTTCTTTGTTTCCATAGCACATTTTGTTGGAAAGGGTATACTTTCTTTCTGGAATTACCTTGGCACGTTACATTTGTCAAAAATCAAGTGGGTCTTTTTTGGACTCTCCATTTTGTTTCATCAATCAATACGTCTATTCTGCCACTAAAAGCACTCTGTCTTGATTACTGAAGCTTTATAGTAAGGCTTGTATGTCCTCCAAATTTGTGTGTCCTCCAAATTTGTGTGTCCTCCAAATTTGTTCTGCTTCAAATTTGTTGGGCTATCTGGGGGCATTGCTTTTCTATTTAAATTATAGAATCACCTTCCCAATATCTAAAAATAAGCCTCCTTGGATTGTGATTAGTATTTTTTGGAATCTATATATCAATTTAAGAATAATTAACAATGTAACAATATTGAGTATATCTTTCAATTTATTTAGATCGTTTTAAATTTCTCTCTTCTGTGTTTTTTACTTTCAGTATAAAATTATTGCACGTATTAGTTACAAATATTTCTAGGTGCTTCATGTTTCCTTTTACATGCTATTATAACTTATGAAGATTTTAAAATTTTATTTCAATATCCAGTTGTTCAGTACTAGTATGTAAAAATATAATTGAGTTTTGTAAGTTGACTATGTATCCAGTGACCCTTCTAAGCTTATTTATAATTTCTAGAAAGTATTTTGTAGGTTCTCTTCAATCGTATTCATAGATGACTATGATTCTGTGCAAGTAATTATAATCATGTTTCTTCATTTCAAGTCTGTATACCTTTTAATTTTCTTATCGTGTCTTATCACAAGGCTAGGACCTCCCATACAGTGTTGCATAGAAGTATTGAGGTTGGACATCTTATCATTCACTACCTTATGGGAAAAACCCTATTCTTTTACTCTAAGTATACTGTCAGTTATCAGTTTTTGTAGATATCCTTTATCAAGTTAAGGAAGTTCCCTTTTTTTTTTTTTTAAAGATTTTATTTATTTATTTGAGAGAGAGAGAATGAGAGACAGAGAGCATGAGAGGGAGGAGGGTCAGAGGGAGAAGCAGACTCCCTGCCGAGCAGGGAGCCCGATGTGGGACTCGATCCCGGGACTCCAGGATCATGACCTGAGCCGAAGGCAGTCGCTTAACCAACTGAGCCACCCAGGCGC